>NC_056734.1:933912598-933950162 GCF_019279795.1 Protopterus annectens
TTGACCGGGATAGTCCGACTGGATGCATGTCCATTTTCAGTGGAGGCCTGGGGAGAAAAGCTCCAAGGGTAAGCAGATACAGCATTACATAATACAATTTACAGAGATTACATAAGTAAGCAAGTTAAACAAGTTCAACAGGTTAGAGTTAATCCCGCCTGTAAATCAGGATTAAATTAAATTACACAGTAAGCAGGTTAACAGATTTTTACACATTCTAGAGAGAGTTAGCCAGGCTTGATACAGTGACGTAGCCAGTTAAGTGACAAATGATTGAGTCTAGTTTTAAATTGACCTAAGGTGGAAAGTAAGGTAATATCAGCTGGAAGAGAGTTCCAGCATCTACTTAGAGTTTGCAGAGAGTCACCGGCTGTGTTATTAATTTTGCTAGTCTGAATTAGTAGTTTGTTAGAGGATCGAAGCGGTCTAGGATTGTTATAGGGGGTGATAATATTTTTAAGTGTAAGAGTATTGTTCGGATTATAGAGGATTTTATAGGCCATAATCAGCTAGAGCATCTTCTGCGTGGAGACATGCGTGAATGGGCATACCTTCATTGAAGGTTGTGCATCAGGGCTGGTAACTCGGCACGTAAAAATCAACTACCAATCATTAGCGGACCGGAGTTCCGCTGTAGCGACCCCTAACTGGGAAAAAGCCGAAAGGCACAACAATCAGTTGGTTATACTGGATTAGGCTGGGTAGTTCAAGCCACCCAAGCTGATTTAGCTTTAAATTCTGTATTTCTCGGAAACCCCATCCCCATTCTTTTATATGACGTCCGTTCTGGAGGAATTTGTCTACACCCTCATGACATACTTTCAACACAGTCAAATCAATAGTTCTTCTGAGGTACTGCCCACTGTGTGATGTAGGCATTATCTAGGCTTGCCAGATAACAGCGGTTATAAAACAGTGGATAATTTGTTGTGGAACTCGATTATAACAAACTGTTTCCTTCAGGACTAAAAAAAAAAAAAAAAAAAAAAAAACATATCTGAACAATTTGTTGGTAATGAAATTGCAACCAAAGTAGTTGGAAAACTGCTTAAAATAAACATTTAATTGCTGGAACTGCTTTGCAATCTATTTTGCTGTCAGACTACATAAAATTTGCAGGAGTGATCAGTGCTGTTTCAGGCATTAATTATTTGTCTTAGTTTCTGTACTGCATTTTATGTTTCCAACGATCTCCACTATTTTGACAAGCATTTAGAACTGCAGTGTTTGGGTATATTTCTCATTTCTTAATTTTACTATTGCTGCTTCAATTTTTATGATCTCAGCAAGCCTTGCATAGTACATGAGGAAGGGGAAGCAGTGTTTTAAATGTATTGTGCAAACGTGCAAATAACTGGAGGAGTCCTTGAGGGAAAGGTTCCATTTTGGTGGTGTTTCAGTGCTTGCATTTACATCAGCAAACTACTAGAGATGTTAGCTAGAATGTTTAATTTTGGTGTCATTAAGTGCTTGTGCATACATGGGAGAACTGCTTGAGGCATCACTCGTGAATGTTTCATTTTGGTGGTATTAACGTGCTTGTGCATCCATGGGCAAACTACTGGTTGGGGTAGTTTGGGCTAATGTTTCATTCTGTTGGTATTTGAGTGTGCATACATGCTCAGCTAATAGAGGGTTGGGGAAAGGTTTCATTTTGTTGTCATTGAAGTGTGTGTGCATACATGGGAAAACTACTTTGGGGGGGGTCATAGTGGAAATGTTTCATTTTAATGTCATTTAAGTTGTGCATACATGGGCAAACTACTGGAGTTGTTGGGGGGGGGGGGGGTGTTTCATTTTGATATTTAAGTGCTTGTGCATTCGTGGGCCAACTACTGAAAGGGTTCTTTGGGAAATGTTTCGTTTTGATGTCACTGAAGTACTTGTGCATACATTGGCAAAGTACTGGAGGGGTCAGTTTGGGATAATGTTTAATTTTGGTGTCATTTAAGTGCTTCTGCATACATGAGAATTTCTGTAGGAGTAGAGGGGGGAATGTTTAATTTGGCTGTCATTTACTTGCAGTTTCATACATCGACAAACTGCTAGAGGGGTCATTCAGGAAATGTTTCATTTTGATGTTTAAGTGCTTGTGCATACATGAAAAAAATCCTGGAGGGGTTGTGTTTGGACTAATGTTTTGTTATGGTGTCATTTAAAGTGCTTCTGCATAGACAAACTGCTGGAGGGGTTGTGTGGGAAGGTTTCGTTTTGGTGTCCTTTACCTGCTTGTACATACATGGGCAAACTACTGGAGGGGTTGTTGGGGGGAAACATTTCATTTTGATGTAATTTAAGTGCTTGTGCATACATGTGGAAAGCTACTAGAGGGGGTGTAGGGGAAATGCTTTATTTTGGTGTCATTTAAGTGATTCTGCATACATAGAATACTGGAGGGGGTCATTAAGTGCTTTTACGTACATGGGCAAACTACTGGAGGTTATGGGAAAAGGTTTTATTTTGTTGTATTTAAGTGCTTATTACATACATGGGCAAAATAATTGATGGCATATTTTTTGAAATGTCTCATTTTGGTGACATTTGCTTCTGCATACATGGGAAAACTAATATAGGGTTCATACGTGCTTCTGCATACACCTGCAAACTGCTTGAGAGGTTGGTTTGGGCTAATGTTTCATTTTGGCGTCAAGTGCTTCTGCATACATGGGCAAATTGCTATGGGGTAGTTGGGGGAATGTTTCATTTGGGTGTCATTTCAGTGCTTTTGCATACATGGCAAAAAGTACTGGTGGGGTTGTGAAGGTTAATGTTTTCCTTTGGATATCATTTGACTGCTTGGCATACGTGAGCTAACTGCTGGAGGGGTTGTTGGGGGGAAGGCTTCAGTTTTGTGTCATTTATGTACTTGTGCATATATGGGCAAACTTCTCACGGGTCATTTGGGCTAATATTTCATTTTGATGTAATTTAACTGCAGTTTCATACGTGGACAAACCACTGGGAGGGAGTTGTGAATAAATGTGACTTCCCCACCACTGGACTGGTAATCAAGGAGCCTTAGTCCTTACTGCTGGCACCAGTGGGGGATGACAGGTACACGCACACTATTTCCAGATGCAGCTCTCTGCATCAAGTGCAGTTTCCCTTAAGACCACATAGAGACCACAGTCAGTCCGGGGCTGGTGTCTCCCTCTTTCTCCAGATCCCCAATAAGACTCCCCACTGGCACAGCTATAGAGTTGAGATTTCAGCTGAGTGACCAAGCCAAGACCTCTCCAGCACCCTCTCTGTCCAACCAGTGCTTCGTGTCCCAGCCCAAGTAGTTGACACACACACTCCTTGAGGTGTGAGTTACACACCCACCCACCTAAAGGCTGGCACAGGTTTACTAGCTATGCCTCCTTTTGCCCAGACTATAAGGTAGTTATGACTGCCACCAAGCCAGCTCTTTATTAGCTACTTTAAGGCCCTTAACAGAGTTTCCAGTCTTACTGTGTAATGTTACCATCAGTGCAAATAGTAGTTTTGCCAAAGAGCAAGGTTATTAGGAGTGGCCCATAGAGTGTCGCCAAATAAATATGCAAGTACTCTCAGAACATAATATCTCTAGACAGATCACCCACAATGAAAGGTTTAAATATATTTAATAATAAATATTAGAAGACAAGAAAACAGTATGTGACAGAGTTCAAAATAACCGGAAATATTTAAAACAACCTTGGAAGACCGTCTCAAAGTATCTAAGTGTTGCTGTATTCTTGACTATATCCAAGAGAATTGCTATACACTAGTTAACTTAATTACAGAACAAGGCAGATCTGGTGAATGGATCTTCTTGCTGATGATGTCAGATCAAAGATCAAAGAATACAGAATGCTGTGTCTCTGTGAGACTTCTCGAATATTACTGTTGGGATAAGTTGGAGAATAACATCCTTGCTTGTCATCTAACTCCTAGATGTCCTTCAAGGATGCATCTGCAGTCCTAACAAATGGGTTGTCCTGTCGTCAGGCAGCCCTTCGGTCGGCCGGATTCCAAAGTCTGGGTCTGGCCTCGGCTGGTGTCGCACTTCACCCGACGTCATCTCTGCTGGTCTTCGGGTATAAAGGCATCAGCCGACGCCATTTTCCCCAGTCTTTCTTGCCGCGTGGCGCCCGAAGCAGAAGCTGTTCGCAAGTGCCGGTCGGTCAGATCCAGAGATTACTACTACCGAATACTACTTCGAAGACTTCTAAAAGCTAAGTACCCCGTTGGGGACTCTTTCTTGCCTCAGCCGATGTCAGAAAAAGTGAATAACTGTTTAACTTGTGGGAAACAAATACCTCATAAAGATTTCCACTCTTACTGCTTACCTTGTTTAGGCCCAGACCACGACGTAGCAGCCTGTTTAGCCTGTGCTTCCTTCAACCGACGAACGCTTAGGCATCGGTCAGAGTTTGCTGAACAGTTTTTCGGCTCAGATTTTGCGTGCATTATGCCGTCGGATCCTCCGACTTCTCAAATTGTTAAGAAAAAAGCGACAAAGAAAAAAGTGTCTCGGCGAAACCGAGCAAACGGGTCAATCTTCAGCCGAATCCATGACTACTACCGAGGCTCCCGCTACCCTAGTTGAATCGGCCTCTGAAGTTTTGCCTATTAATGTGGTTCCTCTAGAATTATCGGACACCATCCCTTTGGATGTCTCTACCCCAGCACGTGGTGCTGCTAGGTCTCCTGCAGCCATGTCTATAAAGGCCTTTGCCAGGGCTAAAGCAGCCAAATCTGCTAAATCTGTGCCTGTTAAGCCCCCCTCACACAGGCCCAGTTCCAGTTCTCAAATGCTTACTCTGGCAGAGGATCTCATCTCTTTAATAAGGGGATCCCAATCTCACCCAGACAGGGCCTCTCAGCCTCCAGAAAAGAGACCTAGAGCAGAGCCCCTGAGCCAGTGTCCTCAGATGATTCTTCTGATGATTCAGACAATACAGACCATCCAGAGGCTCCTTTTTCTACTTATGAAGATTCCAATGCTGAAGAATCTATTCCTTCTGCCTCTCCACCAGAGGAATTTTCCTTTGGGAAACCTTACATGCCATGAGAGCAATTCCAATGGCAGGGACAAGATTTCTCTGATTCAAGAAAAGGCTTAGGACCTTTCTACATTTACATAACATAGGCCCTTGGCTATACCTCCAGTTCTTCCTGTTGTGGATGATGCATTTAATGATGTTTGCACTGCTCCTGATACTTTACCTCCAGCCCCTGCCAAGCCTGATAGGTTTTACAGGGTACGGACACTCATCACCACCTATACAAGGCTCCCTTGCAGATCCTGAGACTATCTCCCAGGGGCCTAAGGCAGTAGCCGACCTCAGCAAAAACCCTCTCCCTTCTGAAAGGGAATCCAGGTCCTTAGAGATGGGGTAAAAAGTTTACACCTCTGCTACTCTCTCAGCTAGAGCTTTGAACTGTCAGTTTCATATGATCCAATACCAAGAGTTTATGCTTGATCAGTTAACTAAGAAACTGTCCTCTGATGATTCCTTAGATAAGAAATATGTTTTAGAAATGGTGAATAACATTCAGCAGGTTAGTAACCATTCTTTAAAATGTGGCTATGATGCACTGGAGGCTTCATTTAGATCAGCCATGACTGGCACAGTTATAAGAAGGCATGCATGGTTGAAAGAACAGGTCTTGCCGGATCATGTTAAAGCAAAGCTATTAGATGCTCCTATGGATAAGGTCAGTCTGTTTGGTTCTCCTGCCCAGCAAGTAATGAAGAAAATGGAAGAGAAGGCAAAATCTGTACAAACAGTTAAAGATTTCTTACAGGTTCAGCCCCCAAGGTTTAGCAGGAACTGGCCTTCCAAAAATTGGTCCTTTCCAGACTCCTCTAAATCTCAGAGAGGCAGGAATAGACGTTTCAGAGGCAGAAATCAATCCAGAGGAGGTGTCTACAGAGGACGCCAGTGGCAAGGCAATAACCAACGAGGCACAGACACAACCACTGCCACTGCAACAGGACAATCACAGTGACTTGGCTCTGACACCGCCTACCAGGGAACAAATAGCAGCACCCTTAGGCGGAAAGTTAGCCTTATTTTCAAAAAATTGGCACTATATCACAAGAGACAAGTGGATTTTACAAACTATAGACCAAGGCTACAAGTTTCATTTCCACACCTTACCAGTAAAAAGAGGAATGCCAAACCTACCTCCAAATCAAAAAACAGAAGCTCTAAAACAGATAGCTCAATTAACAAAGATGAGAGCTGTGGAAAGGGTACCACCTACAGAACAGGGCAAAGGATTCTACTCCAGACTCTTCCTAGTACCAAGAAAAGAGAAAAGTTGGAGACCTATTCTCGACCTGTCCTTAAACACATTCATCATTGTTCCAAAATTCAAAATGCTGACCCTACAGCAACTTCTTCCCATGCTGGGCAAGGAGTGTTGGCTGGTAACTCTAGATCTCAAGGAGGCATACCTGCACGTCCCCATACAACCAAATTGCAGAAGATACCTCAGATTTCTTGCAGGATCAGAGCATTATCAATTCTCAGCATTGCCCTTTGGCTTATCTACTGCGCCCAGAGTATTCACAAAATGCCTGGCATCAGTAATCGCTCATTGCAGGCTACAGGGAATCCAAATTTATCCATACCTGGACGACTGCCTGATACAAGCGGACAACAAAAGCAAGCTGACAAAAGACTTACAAAGAGTCATTTGCTTACTACAAGCCCTGGGATACACAGTCAATTTAAACAAGTCAAGACTGATACCATCCCAAACAAGAACATTCTTGGGTGCAGAATTGGACACACTAAAACAGATGGCATTCCTAACTGCAGAAAAACAAGAACAACTCCCTCTTTACTTCTTGGCATTAACAAAGCAGAACAAACTAACAGCAAGGAAAGTACTGCAGGCCTTGGGCTTCATGGCATCATGCATAATCCTGGTCCCCCATGCCAGACTGCATATGAGAAAGCTACAGTGGTACCTAAAGAATTTATGGTCTCAACACAGGCACAGCTTAGAAACCGAAATACCACTAATCCCATGCCTGAAACAAGAGTTCCTATGGTGGGCTCAAGCATGCCAGTCAAACCCAGGCTTGCCCTTCCACAACTTTCAAGCAAGCCAAACCATCACAACGGACGCCTCAGACCTAGGTTGGGGGCCACACATGCTGGACAAATGCATACAAGGATTATGGACTCCAGACCAGCTGCACCTGCACATAAATCAAAAAGAAATGCTGGCAGTAAAACTAGCAATCCAGAATTTCAGACCATTCCTCAAAGAAGGCCATTTAATGATGACAGACAACACCACAGTCATGTGGTACATCAACAAACAGGGAGGCACTCATTCATACCCCCTATGCCGAATGACTCTGGACCTATGGAATATGGCTCTGAGCTACAACATCCAGTTACAGGCAATATTTGTACCGGGAAAAGAAAACATCCTAGCAGACATGTTAAGCAGAACTACCTCGGATGCTCACGAATGGATGCTACACCCGGACATCTTCAAGGCCATCACAAAGAAATGGGGAATGCCACAAATAGACCTATTTGCATCCCCACTCAATCACCAGCTCAAGAAATTCTGCACAAGGACATACCACCCACTTGCATGGAAGGTGGACTCTCTATCCTTCAGTTGGAAAGGCCTGACAGCATATGCATTCCCACCTCTTCCTTTGATGCACAAGGTACTACTGAAAATCAAAGAGGAACATCCAAGGATAATTCTGATAGCTCCAAATTGGCCAAGACAACACTGGTATCCATTGCTGTGAGGAGCATGTCTCGGGGGAGAACATGGACAACTACCCCTGATGCCTTTGATGTTAACTCAGAACGACTACAACATCATGCATCCAAACCTAAAAACTCTGCAACTGACTGCCTGGAACATTACATAACAGCAACTAACCCAGATTTATCCCAAAGGGTTAAAGACATTATCCTTGAGGCCCGCAGACCTTCAACAAGAAGGAACTATGCAGGAAAATGGAAAAGGTTTGTCATTTGGAGTACTGAAAGAGGAAAAGATGTGTCAAAGATAGATATTGCTAACATCCTGGAGTACTTGGCAGAGCTTCTCCATACAGGCCTGTCCTATTCCTCCATCAAGATACATGCATCAGCTATTTCTGCAGAATACAGCTTGATCCCCTGTCTTCTCACATCCCTACTCAGGCAGTTCCTCAGAGGAATCAAGAATGTAAAACCTCCTAGGAAACCACCATTACCAGCATGGGACTTGAACTTTGTGCTAGAAAAATTGACACTCCCTCCATTTGAACCAGCAGCAACAGCAGATCTTCAACACCTATCCTGGAAAACTGCTTTCCTACTGGCAATTACTTCAGCAAGAAGGGTTTCGGAACTACAGGCCTTAATGGCAGTACAACCCTTCCTAATCTTCCATCAAGATAGTGTCCATGAGAACTAATCCTACATTTATGCCTAAGGTGGTATCCAGAGTGTCTCTAAACCAGGCAATCCACCTACCTACCTTCTTTCCCAATCCACAGAACAGGGGGGGAAGACTGCTGCATACCTTGGATGTACATAGACAGTTGCGCTACTACCTGGACAGAACCAAGGGCAATAGAAAAACTGACCAGCTTCTAGTAGCTTATGCAACAGGAAGGGAAGGAAAAGCAATTTCCAAACAGACTATCTCCAAGTGGATAGGAAATTGCATAAGATTCTGTTACTCCTACCATGGAAAGCAAATTCCACAGAACATAAGACCTCACTCTACAAGGGCTACAGCCACTACCACAGCTTTCTTACGTGGAGTGGCTACCAAGGACATTATTGAGGCGACTACTTGGACCTCCGTGCATACATTTGCCAAGCATTACAACTTACCTCTATACTCTAGATCCCGAGCAGGGTTTGCCACTGCTGTATTGCAAGGGATCCTAACTACACCATAATTCTTCTTCCTCCTCCCCTAGTTTAGCTATGGTATTCTACCCATTTGTTAGGACTGCAGATGCATCCATGAAGGACATAGTACAGTTTTGTACCTACCATAAATGTAGATGTCCGAACAGGATAGCATCTGCAGTCAGGATTACCCACCCTCCTTCCCCTCTGTGGTACTCCTAGGGTATTTACCCTCCTTATAGCTAGCTAGGGGGGGATCTCTTATGGTGTATTTGTTTGTATATATGTACATACATGCTTACATGCTTATTTTTTGTTTGCCTACTATTTTTTTTGGAAACATTGGCATTTACCCAAAATTTAGTTTTCCAAGAGGGCAACTGGCATCTGGGGCAAGAAACACTGAGGAAAATGGCGTCGGCTGATGCCTTTATACCCGAAGACCAGCAGAGATGACGTCGGGTGAAGTGCGACACCAGCCGAGGCCAGACCCAGACTTTGGAATCCGGCCGACCGAAGGGCTGCCTGACGACAGGACAACCCATTTGTTAGGACTGCAGATGCTATCCTGTTCGGACATCTACATTTATGGTAGGTACAAAACTGTACTTTCCCAGGCCCCAAAACAAGCATTGATGGCAGTTAGTAGCATTTAGTATATGTAAACATATGTAGACAAGGGCTTTATTCAGCTGCTTTTACAGTATTTGTGTTTCCTCCTCGTACTCTTATTACTTCATCTTGCTCTTTCGGCAACTTGTTCCCTAAAGTGTTCATTTGCATCATTTCTGCTTGCTTTTAGCCTGTTTAAATTGTGTTGTTCTAAGCCTTTTAGTTTTGGTTTAAGCACTTGGGCTTTTAGGCCTTACCCCTGAGCTCTCCCTCAGATTCAGACAAATATGGATGGACGATTTCTTACCATTTTTCTTGCCAGCCTGGTTGATATGTGCATCCTGAGACAGTGTATCAACTGCCTTATGTACACAGACAACCATCTACTATTACCGCCTAGGAACACAATTTGTGAGAGATGCAATTATATTAAGAACCTAGAGTCTATGCTCTCTCCCCCTCACAACCCAGTATATCTGGCATTGAGAAGGTTATCAACACAGTCACTATACCTCAAACACCACCTACATATGTGGAGGTTCTCAAAAAAACATACCAAAACAAGGGAGGCCTCACAGGCAAAAACACATGCAAACTCCACAGACCTACCACTGTACCACTCATAGTCCACACACCTGTGTCTCGCAGCTACAAAGGTCTAACCATAAACTCAACATATTTGTAATAGGAAACTCCATTGTGAGATGCACACGTGCCTCTCACCAGGCTGGATAACGAGAAAGTCACTGTTAGTTGTCTGTCAGGTGCCAGAATCCGCCATATCACACACGCACTCAAGTCTCTCAACAGGTACTGTTATGACACTGTCATTGTCCATGTTGTGGTGAACAACCCGAGACGTACACCCCCCCCCGGACTATGTGAAGAGAGACATGATTGAACTCGCTGAATGTGTGTTCCAGGCAGGTATGTCCCTAGCCTTGAGCAGCATTCTGCCATTCCACAGAATGATGCCTCAAAGCCAAAGGAGGTGGAGTTTCAATATATATTAGAGACACAGACACACCCTCCAGACTGGTCAAACAGTATGACTCACAGGAGACACTCCAGGTGCAGTTAACTGTTGACAAGACTCCTATTCAAATCTTAGCTAGTTACAGGCCCCCAAATTTGATTCAAGATGCCCACTCCACCAATCTAGACCTTTTTGAATATATCAAGATTCAACCCTTTACCCTAATCCTAGGCGACTTTAACTACACAACCATAGAATGGAAAAACTACTCCTGCCAGAATGCAAATGCCCAGGGATTCCTCAATTTTTATCAGTGCAAATGCCTTGGAACAGCTAGTCGATACCCCCACAAGAGGTGATATCTTGAACTTGGTATTAACCAGCATGAGTAACCACTGTAGCACACCTATGGTACCATCCTCCCTGTTAAGATCCAACGATAAAGTGATCACTTTTAAAGTCACCATCTCCCTTGACCCCCCTAGCTAGGGTCAAACAAAAAAAACTTATCCAAAGCTGATTACAGCCTCCTGAGGGATGGTGTAAACATCTTCACACCCCCCCCCCCTCGTTGGAACTGGCATCAATGTCCAAATCTGCATCAAAGTACTATACGAGCACTTGTATAGATGCATGTAGTCAGGAATACCTGACAGGACAAAATCATCCTCCGCAAGGAAGAGTAAACCTGTCTGGTGGACATCTGCAATAAATAAACAATATAACAAAAGGAAAAAATTGCTAACCAGGACCAAGAAGGAGCAGGTGCCCAATTGGAAGCAATTTCTCCTTAGCCTGAATAAGCAAATAAGAGCACTAGTGAAATCCTTTAAAACCAAGTTTGAGTCCAAATTGGCCACATCTACTAGAGACAAACATAAGGGCTTCTTCACATACGTCTGCAGTCTCAAAGGAAGCACCCAGATCTGTTCAGAACTGGTGGTCAAGGACACCACATACATAAATGTTGTAGATATAGCCAACCTCTACTGGCTAACAGATTTGGCGAAAAATTCACACACCCCTGTCCCCCCATCAGTAAATCAGGACATACCCATTACCCCCCTCCCCTTATCTCTAGGAAACAGGTCATCACTGCCCTCTGAAAGGCAAAAAATACAGCCTCCATGGGACCCGATTACATCCCAGGCTGCATCCTGTATGAACTCTGGCGTGAACATTTACAGCACCCTATTCAGACAAAGCCTGAGTACCGGCTTTGTCCCAGCCGAGTGGAGGGACAGCCACTGTCATCCCTTTACGCAAAGGTGGAGCATCCACCGAACTGGGGAATTAGACCCATCAGGCTAACTAGCCTGATATTCTGCAAGGCCATGAAATGGATTATTATGGACTTCATTAACAGACATTGGCAACCTACAAACACTCGACCCCACACAGTTTGGCTTTGTCAAGGGGAGATCGTGACTGTTAAATCTGGTCAACTTTTTTGAGACAGTCACCAAAGCCATGGACAAGGGGAAGACTGTGCACACTGCCTACCTTGACCTGGCCAAAGCCTTCGACACTATTCCCCACTCAGGCATAATAGATACTCTCATCAATATATCATATATTATTAGATGGGTTGCAAACTGGCTCCCTGATAGAACCCACCTAATCAAAATAAAGGAAGCCACCTCAAGCAGTAGCCCCGTAATAAGCGGTGTACCCAAGGGATAGGTCTTGGGGCCTCTGTTATTCGAGATGTACTTCTCTGATGTGTAGGCCAAAACCAGTGGGCTATGGCTGACCAAGTTTGCAGATGACTGCAAGCTGGGGGCAGTCATAAATTCCCCAAGTGATGTGCACATCCTCCAAGAGGGTCTCGCCCAAACAAACGGCTGGTGCCAGAAACAGGTCTCAAGCTGAATGCCAAAAAATGCATCATCACCCCCTTTAAGGGAGTGACATCCGCACATACCACATTAATAACATCCTAAGCAAGCAATCTGTCATGAAGGATTTGGGCACCCAGGTTGATAGCAACCTGACATTTGACCATCATGTTGCTTCCGTTGTACAGAAAGCTGTCTACATGGCCCACCTCATAAGTAAGGGTATCTCATCCAGAGACAAGGAGGGCATAGCATCCCTGTATTAAGGCCAGTTATTGAGTACAAAGCCCCCTTCAGCATGTACCTCACAAAGCACATGCAGCAGCTGGAGAGACCACAGAGGTTCCTCACCAGAAGAATCCTGGGCTTCAAACTTCTACCCTACACAGAAAGACTAAAAGCCCTGTCACTCTGCTCATTTTCATACAGACTCCTCAGAGGTGACCTCTGTCTGGCATACAAAGAAATTTCATACCCCACCTTGATGGGACTGCTGCATATCCGCAAGTCAAGCTCCACTCAAGTAACCTGCACGCATGACCTCAACCTGGTCTGTGACATCAATAGGACTTGGTGGGACAGATTTGTGTCCCAGAGACTCCCCCATCTGCAGAATAGACTCCCTCTCCACATCAAGCAGGGTACCTCATTATCCTTTTTCAAGCGCAACCTGGATAACTGGATGGGAAACAGAAAATGCACCAATGGGATTCCACCTGTGTCCCTACTGGACAGGGGCTTTGGGTGCTGACATGTATAAACATGGGTGAAATTCTTGGCTAGGCTTATAAGGGCCCTCAGGGTCAATAGCCTAGAAACTTCCTATGATCCTCCGATCTTTGCTAGAGACAAAGTCATAAAACAATAAAACACTCAAGACAATACAGAAATCTTCTCAGCACAGACATTGTCTCCTTGCTGCATTGGAACTGAAAAAATATCTTTTATTGCATTGGCATACAGTAATTAAATTTCAACTGTTTGAAGTTTTGCTGGACTGAAGTTAACCTCCTGTGTTATAGTTTCCACTGTTGCACTATTGTAACTGTTTAAATGTGTATTTATGTACGTTTCTGTTCTCTTCTAGTAGGGTAGACTGGGAATCCATTTTAAACACAAGCATTTTGCAAATACCCATTTCAGCACACGTTTGTACAAATAAGTTTGATATACACATAACATACAGTTCTAATACATTTTTAATACAAGCATCTTGCACAAATCATTTTGATATTCACCAGTGAGACACAATTATTTTCAAAATACCAGCTAGTTGTGCTGGCAATATTTCCCTTTGTCACAGGGGTCATTGTGGAGTTTCTTTTTGATGTTAAGTGATTGTGCATACATGTGAAAAATACTGGAGGGGCTGTTTGGACTAAAGTTTAATTTTGGTGTAATTTAAATTGTTTGTGCATACACAGACAAAACTGCTGGAGGGGTCATGTGGAAAGGTTTCACTTTGGTATCATTTATCTGCTTGTACATACATGGAAAAAACTACTGGAGGGGTTGTTTGGAGAAACGTTTCATTTTGATGTCATTTTAAATGCTTGTGCAAACATGGGCAAATTGTTCATTCCTCCTGCTCATTGGAGGAAATGTTTCATTGTTGTCGTCATCATTCTTTCGGCTTTTCCCGGTTAGGGGCCACCACAGCGGAACTCTGGTCCACTAATGATTGGCAGTAGATTTTTATGGTGCCGTGGTGCCAGCTCAATGCCCTTCTTTCAGCGAAGGCAAGGCACGCATGTCTTTTGAAGGCCACTCGACCACGGGGAGGACATGCAGACTACACACAAAAGGCACTCTAGCCGAGAATTGAATGGGAGAACCTCTTGCTGTGAGGCAACAATGCTACCGCTGCACCACCACGGATTATCTTTTTTTTTTTTTTTTTTTGTATGTCCTTGTAAATACATACATAGGCAAACTACTGACGGGGTTGTTCGGAGTTGTTTTTTTTTTTAGTGCCATTTAACTGCTTGTGCATACATGGGCAAACCACTGGAGGGGGTCACGGGGAAAATGTTTCAATTTTTGACATTCTGATGTCATTTAAGTGCTTGTGCATACATGAGCAAACTGCAAGGTTTTATTTTGGTATCATTTTAGTGCTTGCATGTACATGGAAAAAGTACTGGAGGGTTTGAGGTGGGAAATGTTTTATTTTGGTGTTTGCTTGTGCATACATGGGCAGACTACTGTAGGGGGTCATTTAATTCCTTCTGCATTCATGGGCAAACTACTGGGTGAGGTAATTGGGGAAAAGGTTTTATTTTGGTGGTACTAACATGCTTGTGCATACATGGGAAAACCACTGGAGTGGTTGTTTAGGCTAATAGATTTTTTTTTTTTATAACATGTAAGCACTTGTGAATCCATTAGAAAACTAGTTGAGGGGTCGTGGGGGGACTATCTTAATTCTGGTGTAGTTTAAGTGGTTGTATATACATGGGCACACTGGAGGGAGTATTTTGGGGCTAAAGTTTAATTTTGGTGTCATTTAAGTGTTGATGCGTACATGCAGATTTGCCTCCCAGTGACTGCCAACTGTTTGGAATAGGCTCTCAATTCATGTGAAGCAGAGCATCTGTACAACACTTTTCAAAAGGAACCTGGATGAGTGGATGGGACGCTGTAAATTCTTACCAGGGATAGCGCCCACATACCTCCTGGACACAGTCATTACAAAATACAATCTTGGATTTTGACTACAGTAACTCTGGTATTACATTAAAATGAAACATCTAGGCTTGAAATGGCCTTCAGGTCATAGCCTAGTAGTAATGTCCTGTGATCATCTACTAGAGCTCATCTAAGTTCATTAAGTTTATTTTACTGCATACAAAGTAATGTCTACAGTACTTCTGCACTTCTGTTATAACATTTTTCAAGTTTCATTTTGTTGATCCTCACGCCTTTTTCTTGTGTCAAGAAGGGGAAAAGCATGCTCTGTTCAAGTTCATGCTAAAGTTCTGTGACGTTTCCTGTTTATTCTATTATTTATCCTCTCCACTGCTCGTTCAGGAGTAGTAGCAGTGCTAAGCAATAGTATAGCTTGCCATGTGCACAGATTACAGAACTGCCATTCCGATGAAAGCAGTACCGCTTATTTTCGAGTCTGAGCGAGAGAGACAGATACAAGTAGGATTACACCTGAGAAGAGTACAGTGCATCAAATTATGTTGTAGAATTGCTTGTCAGGGAAACATTAACTATTTGGGGAGAAATTAAGGAAAACATGCAGGAAAACAAAAAAAAAAACCCTTAAAATTCACAAAAAATGACAACTTGGAACCACCCACAAGAGATTTAATGTAATAAAGCACTTTTCGTCTGATGTATTACTCTAACTTCATCAGATACAACAAACATTAAAAACAGGGTTTAAATATCCCTTCTCATAATCACGTGCTCTCCCCCATTCATTTTAAAGGTACAATGACAAACTATAAATTACAGGTTTGTATGTATATAACACCACAACATTAATAAATAGATATACATGTAATATTAATTCTTATGTTAAAAATAAAATTAACATAAATATAGATTTTTCATTTTATGTATAGCTGTACATGTTTACAAATATGTGCACATACATATACACATGCTTGTGTCCCAACCACTCTACCTGTCCAGATTTTTTAATTTCAACAAACAGTTAAGAGAACACGTATTATTAAGCCCTGGATAATTGTGTGCATTTAATCGTAACTGCCAAGATAATTCTAATTTATCCAATTCTAAGCTATAAGGTCCACCCCTTACATCATAGGTCATTTGTTCAGTTACTCTGAACTTAAAATAGTGGTCTGGGTTGTTGACAATATGACTAGCTAAAGTGTTCTCAAGTTTTTTTTTCTTTGTTCTACTATATACATTTTCTTAGACTTTTTCCCGCAGTCTATGTTTAGGCTTACCAATATAGTAACTAATGCACCCTTGACACTTAGCCAGATATACTACCATCTTGGAATTGCAATTAAATTTATGGGTGGCATTGAATTTCATATTGTTTATGTAAAAACTTTTTCCTGCCTCCATATATTTACAGTATGAACATGCCTCCCATTTAAACATACCTGGGTTTCTAGTTATAGCCCCATTTTTACATTCCAAAATATTAAGGTTGGATCCCGTCTTAAAATGATGGAATGGGTGAGAGCTTGAAAAATGAACATACTCTAATGCACTCCTTCAATTTTTAGTATGAGTTTTGTGAGCGACACTTTGAGGTTTGATATGGTTAACACCACCACAACAAATGAAACCTCAGGACTAACTTTAGTGTCCGTTTCATTAACACCTTTCTCATTAGATGCAACTCACCTAACATGTATTGTCTGTAAGAACTGGAATTTACTTATTGATAATTTAAGTATCAGAGAAAAAAAATAGGTGAATATTCTAGATCTGTTTTAAGAGGGGATCTAACCGTAAAAATATTTTGAAATGTAAAAATGGGGCTATAATTATAAACCCAGGTATGTTTAAATGTGAGGCATGTTCTTACTGTAAATATATGGGGGGTCGGAAAAAGTTTTTTCATAAACAATATGAGCTTCAATGCCACCCAGAAATGTAATTGTAATTCCAGGATGGTAGTATGTCTGGCTAATTGCCAAGGGTGCATTAGTTACTATATTGGTCAGACTGAATGTAGACTGAAGGAACGAGTCTATGAACATTTGTATAGTATAACAAAGAAAAAACTTGAGAGTGATTAGCTAGACATATTGTCAACAACCCAAACCACTATTTTAAGTTTAGAGTAATTGATCAAGTGGCATATGATGTAAAGGGTGGACATTCTAGCTTAAAATTGGATAAATTAGAATTATTTTGACAGTTATGATTAAATGTGCAGTTATCTAGGGCTTAATGATACATGTTCTGTTAACTGTTTGTTGAAATTAAAAAATCTGGACAGGTAGAGTGGTTGGGACACAAGCATGTGTATATGTATGTGCAGGTCTACTTCACAACACTGAAATTTCATAATGTTGAATCTCAACACTGAGACCATAACATTGAAAATTCAAAACATTGAAAACTCAGAACATTGAAAGTGTGCTCAGGACATTGAAAACTGCATTGCACAAGTAAATATCACCTACACCACCACCTAACAAATACACTTTCTACTACATTTCTGCAGGGGGGGCAAGCCCCCATGCACCCCCCCCCATGTGGGGGTTCTGGCCCCCCACACACACCCGTAAATGAAATATACCAACTCCAAGATTGCACTACAGTGGAAAAAAGTTAACCTAACTTTTTTCCACTGTAGTGCGATCTTGAAGTTGGTATATTTATTTTATGAGGGATGCAGGGGGGTTTGTTTCCTTGCAGAAATGTAGTAGAAAGTGTGTTTAAGTGGTGGAGAGGAAGGATGTTATTTACATATGCATTGTAGTTTTCAATGTTATGAAGCACACTTTGGATGTTCTGAGTTTTCAATGTTTTGGTCTCATTGTTATGAAATTTAACATTATGAAATTTCACTGTTATGAAGTAGACCCGTATGTGCACATATTTGTAAACATGTATAGGTATACATAAATTGAAATGTATACATCTATGTTAATTTTATTATTTTTAATGTAGGATAATTAATATATGTATTTATTAATATGCTGTTATATACATGTGATTATATATATTTTGTCACTGTGCCTTTAAAATGAATGGGGGAGATCATGTGGTTATGAGAAGGGATACTTTAACATTTGTAATGTTTGTTGTATCTGATGAAGTTCGAGTAATACATCGGATGAAAACTGCTTTATTGCATTAAATCTCTTGTGGTTGGTTCCAAGTCGCCGTTTTTTGTGAAATTTTAAGAAATTAAGGAAACCTTTTTATACCAGCCAATGGAGTTATACCAGCTGGTGGAGTAGTCTTCTGTGTGGCCGTAGTCCGATATATGTTTTAGGTGTAGATGTCAGAATTTTAAGTAAGGTTGGAGAGCTATGTTATAATTTTTGTATTAAGTTTAGTATTTTTATGTAGTCTGTATTGTATTGTCACACAGAAAAAACATGTTCAACCCTATACCAACCACTGTTAGTGACTTCCATCAACTGCCCTTACACTCAATGAGAGGGGAGTGAGATTGACAGTGACTAAAACGGTTTTCATTAATATAGCACATTATTTGTAAAATATTTTCATACGTTACAGCCTAATTTAAATAACATTTTCAAAATGTATCATTTATATAAGTATTTAATGGTGACTTGTACAAGTGGAATAGCTTACTAGTTGTGTTAATTTGTATGATAGTAATAATGTCACACTTTAAAAACAACAGATGTCCTTCAAGGATGCATCTGCAGTCATAACATATGGGTTGTCCTGCCTCAGGCAGCCCTTTGGTCGGCCGGATTCCAAAGTCTGGGTCTGGCCTCGGCTGATGTCGCACTTTCCCCGACGTCAGAGCGGCGCCTGGGGTATAAAAGCATCAGCCTACGCCATTTTCCTCAGTCTTTCTTGCCGCGTGGTGCCCGAAGCAGAAGCAGTTCGCAAGTGCCGGTCGGCCAGCTCCTGTGATTCAGCTACCGAAGACTTCGAAAAAGCTAAGTACCCCATTGGGGACTCTTTCTTGCCTCAGCCGATGTCAGATAAAGTAAATAATTGTTTAACTTGTGGGAAACAAATACCTCATAAGGATTTCCACTCTTACTGCCTCCCTTGCTTAGGCCCAGACCACGACGTCTCGGCCTGCTCAGCCTGTGCTTCCTTCAACCGACGAACTCTTAGACGTCGGTCGGAGTTTGCAGAGGAATTTTTTGGGGCTAATTTTGCGTACAAGATGCCGTCGGAGACTCCGACTTCGCATGTGGTTAAAAAACGGAAGGACAAGGACCGACCCTCACGGCCCGCGGTTTTGGCTGAAACCACGGTCAGGCCTACCACGAGTGTCTCTGTTTCGGCTGAAACAGAGTCCTCGGTGCTTCCTATTACCGAATCCTCTCAACCGACTACCTCGGCCCCGGAGGCTCCGTCAGAGTCGGTTATTGAATTACCCACTGAAACCGGTGTCCAGGACATGTCCGACACCATTCCTTTAGACAAGTCTACTCCTGCACGTGGTGCAGCCAGACCTCCTGCATCCATGTCCATTGAGGCCTTCTACTGGCTCTCAGATTCTCAGCCTAGCAGAGGATCTTATCTCTTTAATTAGAGGTTCTCAACCTCACCCGGACAGGGGCTCTCCACCACCACCAGACAAAAGGCCTAGGGTTGAGCCCTCTGACCCCCACTCATCAGATGAGTCTATGGATGGATCTGTGTTGTCAGACCACCAGGAGGAGGCTTATTCGGCCTACGAGGATTCTGATGCTGAAGAATCTATTTCTTCGGCCTCCCCTCCTGAAGAGTTTTCATTTGGTGAGACACTGCACTCTGAGAGAACATTTTCAATGGCAGGGCCAGGAATTTTCTGATTCTAGAAAGAGATTAAGGACCTTTTTACATTTACCTCAGCATAGGCCTTTAGCTATACCTCCTGTTTTGAATGTTATTGATGATGTGTACTTTGATGCTAGTACAGCCCCTGATTCTCTCCCTCCGGCTCCTGCCAAACCTGATAGGTACTACAGAGTCCCGGATTCTCATCTACACCTGTACAAGACCCACACTGCAGACCCAGAAACTATTTCCCAGGGTCCAAAAGGGGTTGCAGCTGCCACTGCTAAAAATCCTCTACCTTCTGAAAGGGAGTCTAGAGCTTTAGAGAGATGGGGAAAGAAAGTATATACTTCTGCAACTCTTTCCATGAGGGCATTAAATTGTCAATTTCATATGATTCAGTACCAAGAGTATTTGTTAGATGAATTGTATAAGAAGCTTTCCTCCTCTGAACCCCTTGACCGTAAATCACTTCAGGATCTGGTACATAACTCACAGCAGGTTAGCAACCATTTTTTGCAGTGTGGTTATGATGCACTGGAAGCTTCATGTAGGTCAGCTATGACAGGGGCAGTTATACGTAGGCATGCCTGGTTGAAGGAACAATCTCTACCGGACCATGTTAAAGCTAAGCTCCTGGATGCTCCAATGGAAAAACAAAAATTATTTGGTTCCACGGCTCAGGAGGTCTTAAAGAAGTTTGAAGAAAAGGCAAAATCTGTGCAAACAGTCTAGGACTTTCTGCAGGTACAACCACCGAGATTCAGCAGAAATTGGCCTACTAAGAATTGGTCCTTTCCGGACTCAGACAGATCCCAGAGAGGCAGGAACAGGCGTGCCAGAGGTAGAGGGCAAGCTAGAGGCTCCTACAGAGGCCGTCAGTGGCAGCCTCCCAACCAGAGAGGTAGTGCAGGAACAACAACTGCAACACCAGGACAGACTCAATGACTTTATTTTGACTCTGCCGACCAGGGCTCAATTAGAAGCACCATTGGGCGGAAAGCTTTCTTTATTTTCAAAAAATTGACATTACATTACAAGGGACACATGGACACTGCAAATAATAGACAAAGGATACAGGTTCCATTTCCACACATAGCCAAAAAGAAAAGGAATGCCAGACCTGCCACCAAATCAGAGGGCAGAGGCTATGAAGCAAATCACCAAATTAATACAAATGAAAGCCATAGAAAAGGTACCTCTTTCAGAACAAGGCCAAGGATTTTACTCCAGATTATTCCTTGTTCCAAGAAAAGAAAATCAATGGAGGTCTATTCTCGACCTGTCCGCACTGAACACTTACCTCATTGTGCCAAAATTCAAGATGCTGACCCTACAGCAGCTTCTTCCCATGTTGGGCAAGGAGTCTTGGCTGGTGACTCTAGATCTCAAGGAGGCACACCTGCATGTCCCTATTTGACAAAGTTGCAGAAGATACCTCAGATTTCTTGCAGGATCAGAGCATTATCAATTCTCAGCATTGCCCTTTGGCTTATCTACTGCGCCCAGAGTATTCACGAAATGCCTGGCATCAGTAATTGCACACTGCAGACTTCAGGGGATTCAAATCTACCCATATCTGGACGACTGCCTTATACAAGCGGACAACAAGGAAAATTTGTTAAAGGACTTGGACTATGCCATCCACCTATTACAGGCCTTGGGATACACAGTCAACATCCAAAAATCAAGACTTGTTCCATCCCAAAGAATAACCTTTTTGGGTGCAGATCTCGACACAACCACCCAAATGGCCTTTCTCACAGAAGAAAAACAAAAACAACTTCCGGATTACTTCAAGAATCTGATAAGACAACCTCAGCTGACTGCAAGGAAAATCCTGCAGGCCCCGGGTTACATGGCATCCTGCATAATTCTGATTCCACAAGCCAGGCTGCATATGAGAAAATTGCAGTGGTACCTAAGGAGTGTATGGACTCAGCACAGTCACAGCTTAGAAACTTTGATCCCACTCATTCCTTGCCTTCAAAAGGAATTCCTGTGGTGGGCTCAAGCTGGCCAGTCCAACAGAGGGTTGCCTTTCAACAAACCAAAAGCAAACCAAACCATCACCACGGACGCTTCAGACCGAGGTTGGGGAGCACACATAGAGGACAAATGTATCCAAGGACTATGGTCTCAAGGACAGCTGCGCATGCACATAAACCAAAAGGAAATGCTGGCAGTGATACACGCAATCAAGGCTTTCAAACCTTTCCTTCATCAGGGCCACCTGCTAATAAGGACAGACAACACCACAGTTATGTGGTACATAAACAAGCAAGGAGGCACGCATTCCTACCCTCTATGCAGACTGGCCATGAATCTATGGGAACTTTGCCTGAAACTCAATATACAACTACAGTACCAGTTCATGCCAGGCAAAGACAATACACTGGCAGACAGCTTAAGCAGAACTACCATGGATGCACACGAATGGATGCTGCACCCAGACATCTTCTTACTCATAACACAAACATGGGGAAGGCCGGAGATAGATCTGTTCGCCTCACCCCAAAATCATCAACTGAAGACATTTTGCTCAAGGACATACCACCCACAAGCATGGAAGGTGGACTCTTTCTTTCAGCTGGAAAGCTCGAAAAGTCTATGCTTTCCCACCACTCCCATTAATGTCCAAGGTTTTATTGAAGATCAGGGCAGAACAGCCAAGAGTGATTCTGATAGCTCCAGACTGGCCAAGGCAGCACTGGTACCCACTGTTGAAGAGCATGTCACAGACAAAACCGTGGCCTCTCCCCCTATGGCCACTTCTTCTGAAGCAGAACAATTTCAAGATCCTGCATCCCAACCTGAAAACCTTGCAGCTAATTGCCTGGAGAATACCATGACTTCTCCTCAGAATAGCTTATCCCAGAGAGTAAAGGACATTATTATGGAAGCTCGCCGGCCTTCCACAAGGAAGGCATACTCAGCAAAATGGAAAAGATTTCTCATTTGGAACGCAACAAAAGGCCTAGATGCGACAGTCATGAGCATGCCACATATACTGGAATACTTAGCAGAATTGTTCCTCGATGGCCTGTCTTATTCTTCCATTAAGATACATGCCTCAGCAATTTCAGCAGAATACAATGTAAATCCACCTGTCTTCTCGCATCCTCTCTTAAGACAATTTCTCAGAGGAATTAAAAACATCAATCCTCCAAGGAAACCACCTTTACCTACTTGGGACCTTAACTTTGTGCTGGAGAAAGTAACACTTCCTCCCTTTGAACCAGCAGCATCGGCAGATCTGCAGTTCCTGTCTTGGAAAACCGCATTCCTTCTGGCCATAACTTCAGCAAGAAGAGTATCTGAGTTACAAGCTTTAATGGCAGTGCAGCCATTTCTTATTTTTCATCAAGACAGAGTTTCATTGAGAACCAATCCTACTTTTATGCCAAAGGTGGTATCTAGGGTATCTCTGAACCAAGCAATTCACTTGCCTACATTCTTCCCAAATCCACAAAATAAAGGGGAGAAACTTCTACACACTCTGGATATACACAGACAATTACGCTACTATTTGGACAGAACTAAAAGTTACAGAAAGACTGACCAACTGTTTGTAGCATATGCTGCTGGGAAACAAGGAAAAGCAATTTCCAAACAGACAATTTCAAAATGGATTGGAAATTGCATTTGCTTTTGTTACTCCTTTCATGGAAAGACTGTTCCTGTAAACATTAGGCCTCATTCCACGAGAGCCACAGCCACCACTACAGCCTTCCTAAGAGGGGTGGCTGCCAAGGACATTTTAGAAGCTGCTACAGGGAGCTCTGTGCATACATTTGCCAAGCATTACAATTTACCTTTATACTCCAGATCCAGAGCAGGTTTTGCTACAGCAGTCCTGCAGGGTATCTTAACTAAGCCATCATTTTCTTAGTACCTCCACCCCCAGATTGGCTATGGTATTCTACCCATATGTTATGACTGCAGATGCATCCTTGAAGGACATAGTACAGTTTTGTACCTACCATAAATGTAGATGTCCGATAGGTATGCATCTGCAGTCAGGTTTACCCTCCCTCCTTCCCCTCTGTGGTATTCCTAGGGTGCTTACCCCTCCATTAGCTAGCTGGGGAAATCTGTTATGGTGTATTTGTTTGTATGTATATATATATATATATATATATATATATGTATATATTTTTGCAATATGTTTGGAATTTATTGGCATTTTATCCAAATTTAGCCTTCTTGGAGGGCACCTGGCATCTGGGGCAAGAAAAACTGAGGAAAATGGCGTCGGCTGATGCTTTTATACCCCAGATGCTCTGACATTGGGGAAAGTGCGACATCAGCCGAGGCCAGACCCAGACTTTGGAATCCGGCCGACCGAAGGGCTGCCTGAGGCAGGACAACCCATATGTTATGACTGCAGATGCATACCTATCGGACATCTACATTTATGGTAGGTACAAAACTGTACTTTGTGATTAGTTTTACAGAGTTTTGCCATCAGTGCTTGCTGAGCGATGTTTTTTCTACCTGTAACCCACTTCCTGCATGTACTGCTACCAGATGTATGTGGCCTATGACTTTATACTGTCTCAGTGGAAATTACTTTTCAAAGCATTACAGTATAATAAAGTTTAAGTGAATACAAGGCAATAATTTTGCAGACTGTTACATGCCTAGCCAGTAACCAGCCAGTCAGACATTGGCCAAAGTTGGGAATCAAACCCTGTGTTTTGTGTGTATAACCATCTTAACCATTGTATTGTTTTCCACTCACAGTTTAATTTATGTGGTAGGGAAGAGGGGGAGAAAATGTGGCTCCACACATTAGGGTACTCGTATGTTGCCGTGTACTGGCAGATTTCTTGTATTATAAGTTTTGCCTATTTTATAGTTCATGCCAGTAGAGATAGACTGGTGTTGAATAATAAGGTTGTAGACCTACACAGTTTGTATTGGGTGATGTTGGCATTTCAAGCACTGTATGCATTATTGTATTATCTGCCTTATTAGTTAGGCTTGAGAAGAAAATGGGAGATCTGATTGTTAATCTTCACCTAATCCTTGACAGTGGGTTCGGTTCCGAACCCACAGAACCAACTCAGCCATTATTTCCTAGCTCACACACTCCAAATTCTTGAGCCTGGCTCTACCCGTAATGCTCCTCTCAGAGATTACCTCAGATCTCGTTTGCTGCATCGCAGATCAGATGAGGCTTCATTATCGCTCGAGCCTTGATGAATATTTGTGAAGTATAAAACTTATTCTATATATATTTTAACCTAAAAACCTCTTTGTAGTTAACTCTACTATTTTTTAACCTTATGTAACCTACCTGTTCCTCTCTTGCTGTTTTCTGTTACCATAAGGTATTTTTCTCCTTACTGTTGTTGGTAACTCTCTTACTCTTAGGGTATTCTCGTTACCATCATTGGTATTTCTTCCTCTTTGCTTTCTAAAAAAAAAAAAAAAAAAAATCTCTCTACATGATTCTTCTAGCTTTTCTTACCTTCAAATATGGGGAAAATGCCCAACTCTGACGGGCATACCCTGTGTGTGTATTGTTTAGGCAAGATAAATTTACCAAAGAATTGTGCTATTTGTCATGGGTTTTCTTCCCACACCTCCTTTCAACAAGGCCATTTCTGGATCTAAAGAGAAAACTGTGGAAGTGGGAACTTCACACAGTTAAAAAAAAGAGACCTTCTTCGGTTCCGAGTTCTTCGGAACCAGTGAGAAAAATTGCTAAAACTTCTTCAGCACTCAAAAGCTCTTCAGAATTATCGGTGCTTAGCAAGACACCTTTGGAACACACTGATGTCTCTGCTCTGACTGAGCCATCAGTACCAAAGACTTCAGATTTGTTTACTGCACCAAGGACATTGTATTCTCCTTCTGTGGACCCCTTTAAGGACACCCCATTTTTGGAAGTCAGATGGTCCAGATCTCCTTCCACTGTATCGGTGAGGTCTACTAAAAGTTTATCGGAACAGGACATTGAGGTTAGTGGACCAGCTCCTAGTGACAAGAGGGTTAAGTTCGGTTCCGAGCCAATCCGGCATTGAAACTGCTCATTCCATGACATCTATATACACTCCTCCAACTCTAATAGAGCTCTTGGAGTCCTCTGTTCCGACAGTCCCAGCTCTGACTGAGTCTACTCTGACAGGCTTCCCATCTTTGATTCTAACTACAGCCTTGAGTTTTTCTGGGTCTTCACTGGGGACTCCTGGGGTCGAGACTCAACGGTTGGCTCCAGGATGCATGGTACACTTTCGGCTCCGTCTGAGCCATCCATGCCTCTTGGAGCGTCGGCCCTTGTAGTTCAGACTCAGGCTCCAGGTGCGGAGGCGGTATCCTCTGTGTGGGGTCTGTCCCCAGTCCCGAAGCAGTCCTTTTCGGTTGTGGGCTTCCACCCCTCTACTGGGGGGCCTGCCTTCTGTATCATGGAGAAGGCATTATCCTTTGAGGATTCTCTGTCGTTGCCTTCACTGTCAGGGCAAATATCTTCCCCTTCCTCTCAGCCAAAGCTTCCATTGATCTCATCCCCTGGACAAGAAGGCACAAAAGCCCCAGGTAACACCCTCCCTGGTGGTTACCACTTCAGAAACTTCTCTGGAACTTCCCCCCCCCAAAGAAGTCCCTGCAAAGAGGCAGTACAAGAGGAAGCACCTCGATTCCCCAGAGGAGTTGTACACCGAAGATAATGACTTGATGAAGGCAAGGGTTCCACAAAGTCAACCCCTGAAGATGTTTCCTTTGGGGACATCCTTGAAATACTGAAGCAGAGAGGTGACTGGTCATGTAAACAACCTTCCAAGGAGGAGTCAGTGTACCTGGAGGCCTTTCGCTCCCAACCCTCCACTTCTTGGATTTCTCTGCCCACTGATGAACTGATGAAATTGATTGCTCAGCAGGCTTGGATGATACCCAACACCATAGAGCCTTTTCTCAAAAGGCCTGACTGTATTTTGTCTGCACCAAAGGATGAACCACATTGGTCCAAAGGAATCCCTCTTGATGTTGTGGTGGTAACAGCAGCCACCAAAAAAGAACTTGCAGAAGTGTCACACTATCCATCTTCCTAACAAGGAGTCTGGGACCTTGGATAAATTTGGGAAGCGTTTGTTTCAACAACCTTTGCTTTAATGTCTTTGAACTATATGACACACTTCACCAGGTTACAAAGAGACTTAATTAAGGAACTTTCTAACACTCTGGCAGGAGCAGTAGCTACAGAGGTTCAGGATAAGGTCTCCTCCCAGCTTGTGCCCCTCAGATCCATCTCCAGTTCATCCATGAGGCTCATAGCACATTCAGCTGAAGGGATGTCCAGAGCAGCGGTTTCAGGCATAGCCATCAGACGGCATTCCTGGATGCGCTTATGTGACTTTGCAGAGCCATTCAAAGCGTTATTCATCAATGCACCCTTTGGAGCTAACCATTTTTGGCCCAAAAGTTAAGGAAACTCTGACCATAAGTGAGCAGGATGGCAAGACCCTGTCTGCCATGGACATATGTTTCTCTACCCCTTAGAAACCCTACTCAAGAAATCAGAGGAGTTGGTGACTATGGTTCAAGAAATCCAAAGGGCCTTTTTATGACTCGCATGGTAAAGATTTCCCCTGGGGCAGAGGGGGAAACAATGGAAGTCACCACCCTAGGGGCCGGAATGGACCGCAAAATCAGGGTTCCAGGAAATCCTTCTCTGGTACTTCCTATCTGCATCCCTGAATGTATGCCCGATTATCTTCCTCTGGAGGCAGTCTGGGGACAATTATCCCTGCACCTACCAGCCTGGCAAATAAGTTTGGACAAATGGGTGCATGGAATAATAGCCAGAGGCTACAAAATTCCCTTGTTCGTGAACCCCAGACCTCAGAAAAAACTCCCAGATGTTCTACACAATCAAAGGGAGGCAGCAGCTTTAGAAATCCAAAAGCTGCTAGACAAAAGTCATCCAAAATGTCCCACCAGACCATATAGGATCCAGTTTTTACTCTAGATTCTTTTTAGTACCCCAAAAAACAGGGGACTGGAGACCGATTTTGGATCTCTGCCGATTCACCAAACCAGTCCACCAAACCAAATTCCATATGGTCTCTGTACAAGCCATACTTCCTTTCTTGGGAAAAAGGTGACTGGATGTGCTCGATAGACCTCAAGGATGCTTATTACCACATAAAGATGGCAAAAAGCTACAGAAGGTTTCTACACTTCCGGCTAGGAGCCAGTCACTACCAGTTCAGAGCACTACCCTTTGGACTCACCACAGCCCCCAGGGTGTTTACCAAATGCATGGCAGTAGTTGCAGCTCATCTCCGAGTCCAAGGTTTTCGAGTATTCCAATATCTCGATGACTGGCTCCTCACTGCTACCACTAGGCATCACTTAGAAATAGCAAGAGACTATACCATGTCTGTTTTCACATTCCTAGGCATTTCAATAACTCTCAAAAAAATCCAAGCTGCAATCCACATAATGTCTAGATTTCATAGGAGTGCAACTAAATACTGTCTCAGGAATAGCTTCTCTCCCCCCAGAAAGTCTACTGAGCATCAAGGGGTCTGGTGAGACAGATCATTCAAAACAGAGTCCCAGCAAGATTAATTCTTCAAACTTTGGGTTCAATGGCTGCCACAATCACTCTGGTTCCTCTAGCAAGATTAGCAAGATTTCACATACGAATACTACAGTGATTACTAGCAGCACAGTGGTCTCTAACTCACCAACCAATGTCTTATCAAATTTTGGTAACCAATCTCTGCAAACAAGACCTCAAATAGTGGCTTCATTCAGATCAGATTCTCCTGGGTCGACCTTCCACTCTACCTCAACCCCAAGCCATAGTGACTGCGGATGCTTCCCTGATAGGGTGGGGGGGGCATTATCTGGGAAAGACAGTTCAAGGCACATGGCTTCCAACTGGAGGCCAATCTGCACATCAGTGTTCCAGAGATGAAGGCAGATGAAGGCAGTGCTATTAGCATTGCAAGCATTCCAGGATTTCCTTCCTCTATGAACAATTGCAATTCAGACAGACATGTCAGTGGTCTGGTACATCAACAAACGAGGGGGGACCAAATCTTATCCACTATGCCGAGAGGCACTCAGAGTGTGGAAATGGTTGATTTCTTCCAAACGCTTTCTCATAGCAATGCACATTCCGGGAAGTTCCAATGTGATAGCAGACAAATTGAGCAGGACTATTCTCATGCCTCACGATTGGTCCCTGAATCAGTAGTGGCAGACAAGATTTTCCATCGATTGGGCAAACCTTGCTGCAACCTCTTTACTGCATTTGTTGTTCAGGGGAGAAGCAGTTACTTTGCCCTAATCCCTCCACTGGGGGGGGGGGGTGTCACCCAGGGACGCTCTTCAACACAATTGGCTGCCTGGTCAATTATATGCCTTTCCTCCAATTCCGTTAATCTCTCAGTTTCTTCCAAAAGTGGTTACTGAATCCAATATCAACCAGACCCTACAGTTAACAACTTTTTCCTCTAATTTTACCAATAAAGGAGAATACACTCTGCATTTGCTAGATGTTCATATGCAGTTGCGCTTTTATCTCCGCAAAACTAAGGAATTCTGTAAAACTGACCAATTTATAGCATTCTCTTCCTTAAAAATGAGTTGTGCAGTTTCCAAAGCTACCTTGCTAAGTGGTTGAGAGACTGTATTTCTTTCATCTATCAATCACAAGGACTTCAACTTCACAAAACAGTTAAAGCTCATTCTATGAGGGGTGTTGCCACATCAGCAGTTTTTCATGCAAGAGTTTCTGTAGGCAAAATTTGTGCAGCAGCTGCTTGGTCCTCTCATCATACCTTCATTGCACATTACAAACTAGATCAAATCTCAAGTGGTGCTTCGGAATATTCTTCTGAGAGACCTCCCAAGGTACATAAGTTGCTGCAGATTCTGTCCCACTGTCCAGGGTTAGGTGAAGATTAACATCAGATAAAGAAGTTGTACTGTAGCGTTCCATCTGTGTTCATCTTCACCAATCCTTGAAATACCCTCCCACCATTCCCCCATCCTAAAACTCTTAGTAGGCCTCACCAATTCCGATCCAGTTTCTCATCAGTAATCCATAGATCTGGTTTAGTGTTTTCATTCTAATGGTGATTTTTACATAGAATGGATTCATCTGGTATGCCACAGAATAACAGTGTGTGAGGTGTGTGATTAGTGGTCATGGTGTGATGCTGTGCATCATGGGAAGATTAGACTTAATTTTCTTGGGTGATCCCAGCTCTAGAGACTACTTACTAATGCACTGATTTTCCAGGAGTCAAGGTTTAGGTAACAGTTTGATAGATTTAATTTTGACCATTACGGATTTTTTTCCCTGTGGTTCTTTATTTGGGGTTTTTTTGATGTCTGACAAGAATTAGTGTATGTCCACTGCTTGGGTGGATTCTTATGTACATTCTTGCATACAGAAGTTGGATGTGACACGGGGTTGTGCTGCTTCTCTTTTGAATGATTACTCTTATGTTAGTTGCATGTGCAGTAAGAGCGTTAAAGATTCCCCCCTTCCAGATCTTTGTGTTTTGGTTTTACTGCCATGGTGGTATCCTGAGTGCTGTCCCTTGCACTTTTACACAAGTCATTGGAACACATTCTATTACACAGAATAAATACACACTGTATGTAATATATAATATGCATATGTACAAAAAGTTAGCCCAGGGGCTAAAGCTGTGGCTTGTTAATGAGCCATTTCCTGTCCCAAGAGTACATGGTTTGAATCTTTCTACATTAATTTTCCTTATATGGAACCTTGAGCAAGTCACCTGCTATGAGAAAGTTGGAAATTATGGATAGGCTTTTTAGTAGTCTCTTGGGCTGCATGCCTACTAACAGTTCTGAACTTTTGATAAGCCACCTGTCAGATGCTTCTGGGATGTGTAAGGAAGTCAGAGGTTCCATATAAAAGTCTATGCAGTTCCAGGAATTCAAACTAATGACCTAGCATTGTGAATTAGCAAGCATAACTTGTGCAGTATTGTCAGTAATGTGTAGCAGTAAATGTTGCTTAAAATAATGCTAATTTGCATTGCTGTCTTAATAGCTCTGAGGGAATAACATTGAATCTTTTGACAGTGTGTGGACTGGGGCTGGTATGGAACATAAGGGTGGCATGGGTGAGTGGTCACAATGGCAATTTCTTCCATGACTGGGATTGAATTTTTTATGACCAACCCTCTTGTCCTTCTCCCTTACCACACCCATTCTGAAATCAAGAGGACTACTGTCCTCTTCATGGGCTATGCCTCCCCTCAGGCAGCACCAATATACCCCCCCCCCCAATGTGCTGCTAATCAAATCTAGGTTGTCTGTGCTGTAGTTAGGGATTGATTGAGTTTATTTTCACATGAGGTAAATGGCTAGGCTTAAAATGGCCTACAAGGACAGTTAGCATAGTACTACTCTATGAAACTAAGGGGGCATTCTAAAAGAGTAGACCCTCTACTTCAAACCTCTAATGGACACAGGCAGCTTGTAAATTAATCATCTCCTGGGTCCCTGCTTGCAAATATTTAATCTCCCAAGCCCCTGCTTACACTTATCAAGGGTGCCAGAACTTGACAGAGATTTCGGATGCATGGCTAGGCTTAAAAACGTCCTTGTGGTCATTGTCCTGGTACGCACCTATTGAAATGTTGACCTACATAGTATTGAAACGACCATGAAAGCAGTGTTACATACGTCTCATCAGTACAGATTTTGGGTGGCTGTCCAGATTTTTGTTTCCTGTATTACTGTTCATAGACTTCGTTGGTTAGTGACGTTGAAGTCAAAGTCGGAATGTGTCAAATGCCTGAGTTTCAGTATTCCTGTCCTGAAGTGGTAATTTAGTAAAACCATGTTCTTTCAGCAAAGTTTCTCTAAGTAATGTATAAAATCTCTTGTTAGAGTTGTTCCTTTGTCCATCCAGTTAATTTTTGCCTCCGTTCTGCCTTCTTGCACCAAGCGGTTAAGTATCGTAACATCAAACGTGTTTATTTGGGGGTGATGGAGGAATTGTGGGTATGGAGATGAATCGGTGCACTGGATTCTAAGCTTTGAAGAATTGCAAATGGATTCAGTGTCAGATCAGACACACCCCATACGTACAGGAATGGACGGAATACGGCAGCAGAGAGGTACTGTTATAGTGACTACATAGGTTTTGTTTTCCAGGTCTTGGCCGGTTATTACCACTTCAATTCATTCTCTTTGCCCCAACCTCAGTCCCAAGGTTTTTCACAAAATATATAGTGGTGCTGGTGGCTGCAGTGCACCTTAGGATGCCGAGAACCAAGGTCTTTGTAGATAACTGGCTCCTAGTAGCTTCAGTGACATCTGATAACTACAGGGGTTTATTTTCCATATTCTATCAAAGCACTGGGAGTAATGGTGAAAACTGCAACGTATCGGCTAAGGTCCATACAGTCTCTGACATTCATTGGATGCTTGATGGACATTCTTTCTTGTTTATTTCTTTCTCAGGAATGAAGTCTAATTTTCCAATTTAGTTTTCCACAAATTTTGAAGAACAGTGTACAAGCAACAGCTCTTTGCCATAGACTACTGAGGCTCATGGTACCATCAAATTGTTTGGCTAAAAATGTTAGGTTCTACTTGAGGTTATTCATTGGACCCTCAGAGTGCAATGAAATTAGCAGTTTTATTATTTTGGCTTTGTCAATCTTCTTTTGGCTTTTCCCGGTCAGGGGTTGCCACAGCGGATCACCTGTCGGCTCATGATTGGCAGTGCAGTTTTACAGTGTCAAGTTGCCAGCCCGGTGCCCAACCTTTCACAGAAGGCACACACAAATGCGCACTCACATCTAAGCCAATTTAGAGTGTCCAATCCACCTACAGTATGTCTTTGGGATGTGGGAGGAAACCCACGTGACCACAGGGAGGACATGCAGACTCCACACAGAAGGTACCCCAGCCAAGGATCGAACCAGGGAACCTCTTGCTGTAAGGCAACAATGCTAACTGTCAAGGTTTACAGAAAATGCAAGGATCATTTAGCATGGTCAAAAGTCCAACCTTTCCCTGAGCAATCCTTTCATCCCCCCTCTTCCCACAGTGACAGTAATGGCAGATGCCTCTACTTTAGGGTAGAGGGGCACTTCCAACAGTGCAGCATCTAAGGAATTTGGAGATGGACACCCATCTGAACATTAGCATACTGGACATGAGCTCAGCCCTGCTGTCCTCACAGGTCCTCTAAGACTCCCTTTTCCCTCCCAGTTGCTTATTACTGTCTAATCTAACATCATGATGGTGATTTAGTGTCTGAAAGGAAGGAGAAAAGAATCATATTCCTATAATCAGGAGGCCATGAAACTTTGGAAACAGGCTTTTGCACACAATAGCTTTCTTGGAGCAAGCCGCATCCCAGTTAAATCAACTTCATAGTAGACAGGCTCAGTCACTATTTAGTAATGTTTTACAAGTAACCCCTGAATCAAATGTAATGATGACTTTTCAGGTGAGAGGGTAAGCCTTACTTTGAACTGGTAGTCTCTGGGAAATGTACCTCTCTCTCTCTCACCGGTATTTATATCACAGGCCAGGTTTTAGTCTTTAGAATGGTTAATTCTGGTGCTGTTTCATGGATATACAGGAGGTCCATCAGGGTGAAGTTTAACAATTCCTTGTCTTGCTCTGCATACATCACTCAGTTTGTAGGAAAAAGAATATGGGAATAGGACCATGAGGCAGTCTACAAAGGATGTTACTTAGGCCCTGTCTTCTCTTAGTGAGGAACTTCTGAGGTCATTACCATTGTTAGATGTGCCTGGTTAGGTACATATCAAAGGGGTCATTGTACTGATTGATAGGTCTGATAAATGCCAAATACAATGGCAAAATTACCTCTTTGAACGTAGATGCCACACCTTTGTGTACAGGTTGGATGACACAAATTTGTTTTCTCACTACTGTAAACACGTGATGGTCAAAGGATAGATTACTGTTGCCTCAAGCCCCTGGGTCAACTCTTAGGGTTGTGTTACCAATGTGATAGTTACCATGGGTAGATGACTTCACAAAGGGTACTATTATGCACGTCATGGCATTTAGTTGTAGTCCATGGCTCTGACACCAGTTATTTGACTTTTTCCACCATTCCTGGAGAACATGTATTCTATGACTGCTCCTAATTTGCCATCATCTGCACATTTAGTCAGACAAAGGCCATTGACATTGGGCTTGATTTTGGAGAAGTAAATGACAACAAGACGTGGTCCCAGCACTTGACCCCCTGAGGGACTCCACTAGTTACTAGCCTCTTTGTAGAGATGGCCTCACCAATTCTAACTTCCTGGGTCCTGTCTTGAAGCAAGCTGGCTATCGTAACAGTTGACTTAATGGTTTATGCCTGATGTGTATTTGTCAACAATGCTCAAGTGGTGAATTGCATCAAATGCCTTGGCCAGGTCAAAGTAGGCATTGTGAACACTTCCTCACATCCATTGCTTTGGTGGCTTTCTCAAAGAATTTGGCCGGGTTGAGTAGGCATGACATGACCTTTCTGAAACCAAAATGGGTTGGCTGCAGTGTCAGGATGTTTCCTGTGTCTTTACTGATCAGTTCCCTGACAGTTCTTTGTGTGGTTTTGCTTCTCAGACTGGTAATACTTATGGGTCCACAGTTTCAGTGGACTGTAGATGTCCCACTATTGTGCAGAGGGATGAATGTTTCTGTTGTACATTTATGAGTTGCAAAGAATGTTTGGAAGCTACAGTTGCATAACAATTCCACAGGACCTGATGCATCATGTTTCATGCTATTTAGAAGGCGTACTTGCATATTGTCTGGGACCATTAATGCAGTGTTCTTGGCCTTAGAGCTTTAAGGACCTTTTCATTAGTAATAGCAGGGGGACTTATATTGGTTGCATTTAAGTGTATCAGCTTATGTTGGACTGTGTCTGATGGGCACAGTGTGTTTATTACTGAATACCAGACTGAAATTAGGAGTAATTCTATGTGAGATCTTTGAATCCAGTGACACTGTGTAAATCTCTCACATACCATATCAGTTTTTGTGAATTAAAAGGTTGTCAGTAAACATGGGGCAATTTCCACATTGATTCAGGATACCCAGCTCGACCAAGCTGATAACAGTGATGAGTGGGAAAGTTCAGATCTATGGCAATATGTTCTTTTTTCATTGACTAGACAATTGCAGTGGGAATATAAAGTAATGTAAGGAGAATCTGGTTTGCAACTCTGGGAGCAGTGGCTGTCACTGCATAGTAGTTGCCAGTATGTATTGGTGAAATTTCACAGGTGCTTTTACAGGAAAAATGTCAACTCAAGGTGTCTGTCTATACAGAGCATTGCCAAACACTTTAGGGGAAACAAGTAAGCAGACCATGATGATATATGGATGATGTTTTTAAGGAGATGATCTGACATTTGGTAAGACAGCAGGTAATCGAGCGGAAAAAAAAATCAGCTTTAAGAATGAATATGAGTGCATTCATCTGATTGTATTCCAGCAGTAGTCCATGTTCCTTTACAGCTTATCTCACCAGAAGCAAAACAGTAGCACCATTCCCAAGATGAGACACAGGTCACATGCTCTTTGTTGATCAATAGTCTTGTCCTAGATGATGTGAGGATCTATATGCTTGTAGCCTTTTTCTGGTAGATGCCTTGAATAGTAACCCAATCAGCAAGGTACAACGCAGATACACTGCTTAATCAGAAATGGTAAGGAATCAAATCAAAGTATGCTGCTTCTACTCTCACCAGGAGCAAAGTGTAAGCAGAAATCTCAAGCTGGCACCTATGAATCAGTTCGGCTTTCTGGTGATCAGCAGTCTTCAGGAAGTAATGTCCCGATGTTCCTTCTGTCACCATGAACAAAAGACAAGCACTAACCCCAAGATGATTACTGAACAACAGAATGTGTACTCACCAATAACTGATGATGGAATGTTGGAAGCCTGTCGAGTGAGATTGTGCTACAAAGGTATATCCCATGCTAACATGATTAGTCTGCACTGGGGTTGAGATCTGTTCCACATCACTTTAACATTGTCCTTAACTTCCAGTGGACCTACCGAGTAAATGTGATTCAGACAGGCCTAGATAAGGGCAAGCATCTTTAATATTTTTGTCTGTCTTTGTTGTCTCCCATATCTTGCACATTTCTCCCCCTTGAAACTACTCCCCAAAATGTGATGCATGTATGGTGACTGTCTGCTTTGGAGCAGGAGGGAAGAAGGGTAGACCTGACTTCAGGTAGATTTGATGTCTCTGCCCACTGATTTCAGTTCTTAGAAATCCCAGAACTGGAAACTGAAAAGATAATGGGTGCTGGTGCTGAGAACAGAGAGACTGCAGCTACCATTATATCTATCTCATGGAGTCATCTAAGAGGTGGTATGAGAATCAATAACGTTATGACACTGAGTCCTGAGGAATTCCTCAGCAGTGATCAATGTTTGGTTGAAAAACACCTGGAGTACATCTAAATGTACATTTTTCCTGTGGAAGAAAAGCTTTCTGAACTGAGGTGTCTGGAAAGACCTCCAGGAATGCAATCTTGTGTGGAGTCAAGCCACACTTTAAAATGTTTTGTGGGTATCCCAGCCTGCATGCACTTCTCTCCCCTAAGTGAGAGATTCCAGATAGTTTGAAACACTCTGCCAATATAAGCATGTGGTATCAATAATGAAAAATGTGGATACCCTGTAACCTGCAATGGGCAATCCACTGCTCAGAATGTGTTCTGAAAAGTTAAGGCAGAGAACTGATCAGGCGATCCAGATATACCAAACGTGAAAAAAACATCTGAAGTCTGGATGAATAGGAATTGATGATAACCTTCTCTTAAAAGAAACTTTGCCAAAAACTCAACTGAGGACCAAGGGGGGAAAAGGTTGTGAACTGCAAACATCTTCATCTTTGGTGCTTTCACATATTTAGGAAAGAAAGGTCCATAGTAGTTGTCCAGGCATTTTTAATTCTCTGGCAACAGAAACTTTCTTTAATCAAAACCTTTTTCCTAACAGAAAGAAGGAACAGTTTCTATTACTCAGAGAAAGCATGTGCTGTAGGACAGGGATAAACAGAGGGGTTTGTTCTGGAGGTTGTGGAATAATTTTGTGATAAGGATTTCTTCGCATTGCAATTTGTGACCTGCTGAATCCATTTCCGAACTCATTTGTCTGAAACAATCTCTTCCCCAAGTGAGAAACTGGGAATTCAGATTTTCTGTTACTGATAAGGGACTGCCAGGTTGGATGGAAGGTGGGGGGAGGACAATGTCCCTTATACAGTCTTTCCATGTTATACAGCAATTCATGATTATTTGGCAGTGTAGTTGACAATATGGCTACTTTCATGCCTTTGAACAAAATTGCTTCTGGGATAGGCAGAAGGTCTTTTGGCACAGACATTTTTTTCTGATTATTTAAAAATTGTCAGCAGGAGACAGAAAACAAAGACCCATTCTAGTTGACAATTTATATATAAAGACCCATTACTGAGATATCAAGAGTTACTGAGCATTACCATTTTCCCCTTAAGCTTTTCAGTATTAAGGTGCTGCCTGTGTAAATTTGTCTAGAGTTGACAGCTCGAACTCCGGACTGAGCTGAATGCTTTGAAGTAATGAACAGAAAGGGAGGCTTCATCCATTATAAGTGTTTGTTGTGTTTTTATAGACACCCATCCAGATTAAGACATGCGCATCTGCTGATCATTTGCATGCCAGCAGACACTCCCACTCACTTTTACACTCCTTCCAGGTGGAATGGCTGAGCATATAAAAGTCTATAGCAAAAATACACATCAGACTTATACGGATCACACTGCATGTGTAAATATGTATACATAAGTGTGTGGATGTATGTATATATATATTAT
>NC_056734.1:934258162-934506622 GCF_019279795.1 Protopterus annectens
TAAAAAGATCACTCAAAAAATTTTTTATCTTGGAATAAGCTTGATTGAATTCATTTAAAGAAATCTTACTATAGTGAGAGGTAGAAAGCATATGAGTCATCTTACTAATATAATCTGTCTCATACATTAAAATTAACCCACCCCCTTTATCAGGCTGCATAACTCGAATTTTGTTAGATCTAATGAATGTAATAAATTCATTAACTCCATGTCCATCACTATTTTGATTATAACTACCATTACTATAAAAATCGGAAATAACAGCACGGAAATGCATTTCGGACATTTTTTCAAACAATGCAATATTGTGTTCCAATAGAGGATTAAACGTACTTGCAACATGAACATCAGACGCAATTCTATCAACATTAGCAAACATAACCTTTAAATTAAACTTTCGTGTAAATAATTTAAGGTCACAAAGAACCTGTGATATATTCGGTTTAGTTTGAGAACAAAGTTAAAACCTTTGGCCAGTAGGTCAGCTACATTATGTGAAACAAACAAAGGTGTAAAATTGTATACATTAAAGTCTTTGTTGCTGCTTTGTAAAATGTTTAACTGAATTTGATTTCTTGTAAAAGTTACCTCTTTTGTTTGTTGTTTCTCTTTCGTTGCGACCGTTGATTCCAATTGTTCTGGGTTCCAGTGTGTGTGGGCGCCTTCATGCCCTTGTGAAAACCCAAATTATTATTAGAAGAATAATTGGTTTGTTTATCTTGGTTGTAATGAAATTGCTGTTTTTACTTAAAAATGCGTTCGCTGCACCGAGTGCCATTGCCGAAATTGGAACTACCGTTCTGTTCATGGATTGCATCAACGATGTCGTCATCAAAAGTGTCGTTGTTCCTTTCCGTATCCATGGTGACAGCGGATGGCCGTCCATTGGTAATACCTTCTGATTTATTAGGAGGATCAGGATAGGCACTATTGTGTTTGTAAGCTAACGTATCCCGGCTTAGTTTGCGTTTTTTGGTATCCATGATTTTATTCAATAGTCCTTCAATACTACTGAAAATTCTCCTATAATCAAATTCGTATCTGGGAAATTCAGGATCAGTGACAATATCATGATCCAGATCATCCAGAGCCTGCTTCAGATCTAATAATTGTTTCTCATACTGTTCAATGAGGATTTGTAGAAAGTCGAGTCCTTGTTTGTTAAAAAACTGAATTAGTTTAAGATGGAAATCTGAACCTTTGATGGTACCAGAAGGAAATTTCCATTGGCGTAAGCCTTTAGGAACAATTGTCAACCTAATGCACTCTTTGAGTTACAATATTTCGATTTGCAGCTTCTTATATTTGAGTAAAAGTTGGTCAAATGACTTTAACTTAGAAACAATGTTATTATTAGTTTCTTCTTGTTCAGAAATATTTGTAGTCTCTTGTTCTGTTATACCGAGAAAGTTAGGTGTGTTGATAAAGTCATTAAGTTGAGGCAATGCTCTTAAATCTGTGCGTTGAATACCTTGATTACAATTATTGATTAAACCAACGCTAACACCATTAACTACTTGATTATTGTTAGCGTTAGTAGATGAACTTGGTAAATTCAGTTCAGCGTTACCTGATAAAGGCAGGTTGTTAGATGGAATGATGCCCGTGTTGAACGTAACTCCGGAATTAGGTCGAACCACTGTTTCAGCATTATTTGTTGATTTGGAAATATTCTTCGCTAGGTCATCGACCCGTTGGGTCAGTTGTTGTATTAGAGCCGTAAGATGCCCAATAGAGACCTCTTCACGATTAGGAAGTCTTAAATTATTAGGACTTAAATCGAACAAGGATTGAGAACCTGCGCTAACAACTGAAAGGATTTTTGACGAAAGCGCTAACAACTTCCTAATAAATTATTTGGATTTTACTTGGATTTCACTGCAGTCGTCAGCGTTCATTTTTTCTCAGTTTGGTTCTGGTTTTTTGTTTCATGACTGTGTATATTTTCTGTGTTATTCTGTATTATAGAGCTAAATTGTCTGCTTGATATCTGTGTCTTACTGCTCTGCAAATATGTAGAAAACAGTATATATATTTTTTTATAATTTGCACATTCCTTACATCTGTGTTGAAACTGTTTCCCCACCCCCCTCCCTATTCTTGGTCGTAGTTTAAATTTGGTGGCTTTTGCAGTGCCCGCCCCACTGTAGATTTGATCTAAGACACTCCCCCAGGACATCTCTTTACAGCATTCTACCTAATAAACCCTTTCTGCACTTGCTTTTAGTCCTTTTTAATTTAATTACATTTTTTCAAACTGTGTGTGGACTAATATTGCTACATATTCAAGTGTGCCAGCTTGCACTGCATGAGAATTGTATTTACTACTGCTTTTGCTACTTTTCTAAAAAAAAAAAAAAAAAAAATCATCTGCTTTTACTGTACTTGTGCTTCTTCCTACTTTATTTTGCTTTTGCGTCATCTTAAAATTTCTCACTTGTATTTATTACTGCTTGGTGTAACTCATTCTAAGCTTTTTAGTTTAAACACTTGGGCTTCAGACCAGTTGTTTTACATTGAGAGGGTTTGTGGTCTGCACTGTAGTGGCAGAACAGGTAGCTTACATCCTTCTAAGTTGGGAACTGCTGATTGAGGGCTCAGTGTCTGTTATTCTAAAAGTGTATTAATTCTGGTTTAAGCACTTGGGCTTTCAGGCCAGTTATTTTACATTAAGAGGGTTCGTGGTCTGCACTCTTGTGGGAGGAGAGGCTGGACTCTGCCCTTCTGAGCTGGGAATTTCTGGTTGAAGGCTTATAGTGCATGCATATCTGAATTTCTTCTTACTGAAATTGGTACACCTTGTTTGCTGTAGCATAGACTAGATCCAGGCCTGCAGAATCTAGCTTTGTTTGTATAACTTGAGCACTAATCCAGGCATTATTTAAAGTATTCAGTTGTATTTATTACTGCTTGGTAGTAACTTGGTTAAAGTGTAACTATCATTCTAAGTCTTTTGGATTAAGCACTTGGGCTTCAGACCAGTTGTTCTACATTAGGAAGGTTTGTGGCATGCACTGTGGTGGCAGGACAGGTAGCTTTCATCCTTCTAAGTTGGGAACTGCTGATTGAGAGCTCAGTGTCTGTTATTCTTAAAGTGTATTAGCTCTGGTTTAAGCACTTGGGCTTCAGGCCAGTTATTTTACATTAAGAAGGTTCGTGGTCTGCACTCTTGTGGGAGGAGAGGCTGGACTCTGCCCTTCTGAGCTGGGAATTTCTGGTTAAAGGTTTATAGTGCCTGAATATTTGAACTGTATCTTACTGAAATTGGTACACCTTGTTTGCTGTAGCATAGACTAGATCCAGGCCTGCTGAATCTAGCTTTGTTTGCATGCTTCACATGCACAAAGGCAAAAAACAAACAAACTGGATAAACGAAGAAAACCAAGGCAAGCAGCTCAAGGCACAAACAAACTCAGAAATTTATTTGGTTAGCGCTTTCGGAAGTGTCAATGCTCTTCCTTCTTCAGACACCTACAACCAGTAACAAAATCTCTTAAATACACACTACTACTTCATTACATTAATCAATTAATCAATTAAAAGTGAGCATGTTCCTTCAACCCCCTGCTATAAAGCCCGCTTCAGCGCGCTTTTGCGTGATTTAGCGCGGAGTTGCCCATAGAGCACCATCGGGCAGCGCCGGTTAAACAAAGTTAAACTATTTCTGGCTCTGTAAAGTGTGCTCTTCAATTTTTCCCTTAGAACTTCTCTACTTGCAATCTAAACAGTCTATTATCTATCTCAAAAGCTCAGCACTTGCTCCTGAAGCATTTTTATATAGGTAAAGTACTTATATACTAAACAAAGTACTACATTAGCCTAGAATCCCCTTGAGTACCCATTTCCCTATAGGTCCCTTCTGACTCAGTTACACAGCAAACTTTTTCACTTTTTCTAGCATGTCGAAGGGTCAGTTGCTAGCGTCCTCTCCTGTTCAGCTGGTGAATCTGGGCATCTTGAGGCAATGTTACAATTGCCTCATGTACACAGACAACCCACTCCTTTTCCCAGAAAACACAAATACATGTGAGAGATGCAACTATATAGCCAAACTGGAGGCTGAGCTCTCTCAACTCAGGACTGGCAAGACCAGACAGGAGGAGAAGGAAACCACGCACACCACAAACCCAGTTTCACATAGAACTATCACAACTGCAAAACAAACACATAAACACACAAAGACATACTCGGAGGCACTGATCAAAAATCTACCAAAACTACAGAGGCCTCCAAAGCAGACACCCAAGCAACTGCCACCTCAAGACATAAGACATGCAACACATAGTTCTCAAAGTCAGTGTGCTAAACAGTCACAGCCCTTAAGGCCAAACACAATGCCAGACACACTTGTTATAGGTGACTCCATAGTCATACACACTGACGTCCCACTCACCAGACTGAACAAGGAAAAGAACACAGTAAGCTGCCTGTCCGGCGCTAGAATCCGCCACATAACACAAGCACTCAGGTCACTCCACAGCAAGTACAAGTATGACTCAGTCATTGTCCATGCCGGTGTGAACGACCTGAGACGTACCTCCCTGGACTACATGAAAAGAGACATAGAGGAGCTCTCAGATTATGTAGCCCAGGCCGGTATGACCCTGACCCTGAGCAGTATCCTACCCTCACCAAGAATGATGCCACAATACAGAGACAAATTGATCAGCTTTAATAATTGGCTTAATTACTGGTGTCATTCTAAGGGGATCCAATGTCTGTCTGCCTGGGATGACATGCTTGACAAGCCACGCTGCTTCACAAGGTACGACTTGCACCTGTCACCCCTGGGCTTCCGGATATTGGCAAAGGCTCTTGCCACCCCCATAGTGCCTTTTTTAGGCAAGGCTCAAATGATAAACCTACCGCCCTAGAAAACAAAAATGGAGAAAAACTAAGGGTAATATTGCTCAATGCCAGAAGTCTAAACCTCAAGATGCACGCCCTCGAAGCCCTCCTCAGTATGGAGAACATCGATGTCTGTGCTGTGACTGAAACCTGGTTCAAGGCTCCTGAGAGCACCCCAGCACTATCAGGTTATACCTCATATCATGCGTTCCGGCCCCAAAATCCGGACCGAACCACAAAATGAGGGGAAGTATCCATATTCATAAAGGATACCCACACCTCCAGGTTAGTGGCAATGCACGAAGCATCGGAGACCATCCAGGTGCAATTAACCATAGGTAAAACTGCCCTACAGTTTGTAGCATGCTACAGACCACCTTCTCAAACTCAGGAAACCCACACAGCCTTCCTGAAGACACTGGAGAGTATGAATGTCTCTCCAAACACCATCATATTGGGTGAATTCAACTACCCAAACATAGACTGGGAACATTACTCAAGCCCCAACACCCTAGCCCAAAGGTTCCTGGAGTTCATAAACTCAAATGCTATGGAACAACTAGTCACCATTCCCACAAGAGGAGAAAATATACTAGACCTGATCATCACAAACATGGGGACAAAATGCTCCACACCGGAAGTATATCCCTCATTGGTGAGATCAGACCATAAATTAATCTCATTGGAGATCCACATCCCGCCCCCACCCCCAGCAAAAAAGACCACAGTGAAGAACTTCTCAAAAGCAAACTTCACACTTCTTAAGACTGGAGTGGTATCCTTTAAGGCCCCGAGCCAGTGGAAACCACAACCCACGCTGCTGAAACCCTTACAAATGCCTTCTACGAGCACCTCCAGGAATGTATGGATCAAGCAATCCCTAATAAAATCAAGACCCTTTCCACCAAAGGCAGGCGCCCAGTCTGGTGGACCCCAGCCATAAACAAACTCTACAACAAGAGGAGAAAGCTACTACATGACAGAGCAAAATCCCTAAAAGGGAAGGCATTTCTGATCAATACTAGCAAAAAACTACGATCACTCATAAAATCATCCAAGGCCAACTTTGAGAGAAAAATTGCTAATGACACAAAAGACAATCATAAGGCCTTCTTTAGCTATGTTAGAAACCTGGGTGGAAACTCCCAGATATGCTCAGAATTAGTCCAAAATGATAAAAATCACTGAACCCACAGACATTGCCAACATACTGGCAGACAGGTTCAGTGCAAATTTCTCCCCCCCCCCCCCAAAAGGAGAAATATCTATCCCACCAGAGTCTAGCCTCCCAAACATCTCAGATGCCAAGGTGAGAGCTGCTCTCTCTAAAGCAAAAAACACAGCATCAATGGGACCGGATGGTGTCCCCGGCTGTGTGCTACACGAACTCAATGAGGAACTAAACCCACACATAAGGCTGCTGTTTAATCTTAGCCTTACTACAGGATACGTACCCAAAGAATGGCGTACGGCAACTGTGGTCCCACTCCACAAAGGCGGTGCTTCTACGGACCCTGGAAATTACTGCCCCATAAGCTTGATGAGCCTTGTCTGCAAAGCTATGGAGAGGATCATAATGGAATTCATAAATAAAGACATTGGGGACCTACAGACACTGGATCCTACCCAATTTGGCTTTGTCAAGGGCAGATCCTGCCTCTTGAACTTGGTCGACTTTTTCGAAACAGTCACTAAGGCCATTGATGAGGGTAAGGCAGTTCACACAGCCTACCTTGACCTAGCAAAAGCGTTCGACACAATACCCCACTCGGGCATCATAGAAAAGCTCACCAGCTTAGATGTAAACCCATATGTCACAAGATGGGTTGCAAACTGGCTCAAGGACAGAACACACAGGGTTAGAGTTGCTGGTGCCATGTCAGACTCTAAGCCGGTCACGAGCGGTGTCCCACAGGGCTCATTCCTGGGCCCCCTCTTGTTCGGCATTTATTTTTCTGAAGTGCAGGCAAACATAGGGGGATTGTGGCTGACAAAATTTGCAGATGACTGCAAACTGGGCACCATAATTGACACTCCATCAGACACAGACATCCTCCAGAGAGGTCTCATAGAAATGGATAACTGGTGCCAGAGCCATGGCCTTAAGCTAAATGCCAAAAATGTATAGTCATACCCTTTGGGAAAAACAAGGTAACCCCTAATTGCCACATAGGTGGTAATCCATTAAACACGGAAGAAGTTATCAGGGACCTGGGGACCCAAGTTGACAGTAACCTCTCTTTTGACACTCACATTGCCAAAGTGGTTAGGAAGACCTTCTACATTGCCCACCTGATCATGAAGGGATTCACATCCAGATCAGGAGAGGTCATTGTACCCCTGTACTCTTCACTTATCAGACCAATGATTGAGTACAACGCCCCATTCGGAATGTACCTTACCCGACACCTGCAGCAGTTGGAAAGACCCCAAAAGTTCCTCACCAAAAGGATAAAGGGGCTCAAACATATGTCATATGATGCCCAACTGAAGAAACTCCAGCTCTATTCAGTCTGCTCAGAGGTGATCTATGCCTGACATACAAGGCCATGTCCAACCTGGAATTAATGGACATGCTCCACCTCAAAAAATCCAAATCCACCAGAGCCACGAGAGCAAGAGACTTAAACCTCAACACGGATATAAATAGGACGTGCTGGAGGGACAGATTCATCACCCAGAGACTCCCTACACTATGGAACAGAATCCCAGTCCATGTGAGGCAGAGCCCCTCACTGACTCTGTTCAAGAGAAATCTTGACGAGTGTATGGGAGATCGTAGGTTTACCCCGGGAATTATCTCTGTGTCACTACTGGACAGAGGCACAGCAAACTAATGGGTATAGTATTCTCATCCTAAGGGGTGGTGAAAGCCACACACACTCTGGCTAGGCTTATAAATGCCCTAGGGCAGATAGCCTAGTATGAACCTATGAACCTATGAACCTATGAACAATAATATAAAACCTTATTTATCTAAAAAGAAAGCAGAGAAGAACAGGAAGAAGCACACATTTTTTAGCTAATTAAATAAGCAAATCCCTACACTCATCAGAATGCAAAAAAAACATTCATAATTGCGTTCATAAAAAATATGTATGTTATTGCTATAACTAACTCAAGGGCTAAATAATTCTACCTCCTTAAAGCCAATTTTTTAAGGCAACATTTAATGGACACTGTCTCATTTAGACCTGGTGGTAAATAAGAGGTAGTTAAAATTTGCCATCTTAATTCTTCTATCTCCAGGTCAATCTGCCAAGGCCCCCCTCTATCGTCCTTTGATATTTGTTTAAGGACCGAGAATCTAAAAGAGTGACTTGGATGGTTACAAATATATGTCTAGCCAGGCCGTTAGTAAGATCACCTTTGGTTATTGCATATTGATGCTCGTAAATATGTTGTTTCAGCTTTCTCTCGGTTTTCCCGATATAGAAAGCATTACAGGCTTGATAAGATGCACAATAAACCACCCCGCTAGAATCACAAGTAAAATGACCCTGAATTTTAAACAAGGCCCCTCTAATGCTAAGTTGATAAGCCAAACTCAAAAATGTACATTGATGGCATCTACCACATCTGACCATTCCCTTAGACTTAGAAGCTCGACCTTTGGCCTCATAGTAAAGCAAGGATTTCAGATTTAAACCCTGTCGGAAGGTGATGATAGGTTAATTCCCTAGGGCTTTAAAAAGCAATGGGTCCTCCTTAATTAAAGCCCAATTTTTAACCAGAGTTGCCCTAATAAAAGAGTGGTCAAGATTGTAAGTACAAAAAATCTAACTGTATTATTCCCTCTTTGCTCTTTTGTTAATGTTTCAAGATTTTCTGGTTGAGTATCACCACACTCAGAGGCTAACAATAATGGCTTAAAAAAGCCGTTTTGACGTTTATTAGTAACCTCTGTCACCAGAGAGCGCACTAGCAAAGGAGGATAACCCCTCCTAATGAACATTTCCTCTAATAATGCACATTCTTCCAAAAAATCAGCTTAATCAGAAACCATTCTAGCGGCTCTTACTAATTGGCCTTTCATGGCCCCACTCTTCTGGTAATACGGATGGCAACTCGAAAAGTGGAGAAAAGCATTGGGGTAAGTGGGTTTCCTAAAAATACGACTTTTAAACCTCTTATTACTATAATCCTTTTGGATGAAGATGTCTAAAAAGCTGATGGAATCCAACCCTATGGTGTAGGTAAATTCCAAAAAATCTGTTAAACTCGAGATAGAAGAAATAAATTTTTCTATGATATCCTTCGGTCCTAGTGACATTTCGGTCCAGACGACATTTTCCTTAAAAAGGGCATTTTGAAAAAGTTTTGTGGTTTCACATTGGGCCATAATGCAGTTGGCAAAACTGCCACCACAGGGGGAGCCCATTGCTACCCCTGTTTTCTGCACAAAAAAATCACCTTCAAACAACATAAAATTGTTAGTCAATATTAACTCCAATAAAGTTTCTAACACATAAATGGTGTTACTATCAACATTTCTTTCAAAAAGGAAATCCCTAATCCACTCCAATCCCAAAATGTGGGGAATCACCGTATAAAGATCTCTTACATCGACAGTCAAAAAGATGTATTCATCTTTAAAAGGAAAAGTGTTGAAAGCCTTTAAAAAGCTCCACGAATCCTTGCAGATTTGAGTTTCTTTTTCAATAAGTGGCTTCAAGATACTGTCAATATATTTAGCACATCCGTATGTGATGGACCCACGCCCATCAACAATGGGCCTAAAAGGGGGGTTGGAAAGGCGTTTATGGATCTTAGGTATACCAAAGAACGAAGCTACCTTAGGGGCTGGCATAGATTTGAAATTAAATAGGTCCAAATCAATAGCTGCTTCGATAAACAAATCATCTAAAATCCGTCTGATTTTTGCATATGCCATATTCAATTTGTTGCGACTAATCTTTTGATACACTGAATTTTCTAAATGAGTTAACATGAATGAAACATATGTATCATGGTCCATACATACCAACCCACTCCCTTTATCAGGCTTCATCATCCTTATTTTACAATCCTTTAAAAGCCTGATAAAGTCACGTTCCTTGTCACTAATGTCATAACCTCCTTTTTTAGTTCTAAACCCCCCTTCACAAAAAGTACGAAAATCAAGTTCACAAATTTTTTCGTAAGCTTGAAGGGCTGGGTACAGGGGTGGGTTATATACACTTGAAACTCGCAATGACTCTGAAACAAATGAATTTGAACCTAAAACCATATTAAGATTGAATTTTCTTACAAAAATCTTGAGATCAAGAATTGTATTAACAAGATTTAAATCAGAGGATTTAACAAAGGTTAAACCCAAGGAAAAAAATTCAATCATCTCATTCGGAAAAACTAAGTCAGTATAATTATACAAGAAAAAGTCACCAGTTGCATTAGCCAAAATAGTTGGATTCAAATGGCTGTGGTGGACTATCTCCTTCGCTGATTCTTCCGTTTCCGAGAATGCCCTTGCTGGTTTGTGGTTCTCGGTTGATTTCCTTGGTTGTTCTCGTGAGACTGAAAACCCTGTTGGGAAATGTTTGTAACGAGGTTAGAACCTTGCTGATTAAGATTACTATTAGAGCTGGTGTTTCCACCAACTGTGTTATTTTCCAACAGGTGATTATTCCCATTGTTCCTTAATCTTTCACTCCGCCTTAGTCCTTGGTCTTGACCGTGAAAATTATTATCAACAGCCTCAAAATCTCCCTCATCAATATCCTCATTTCTATCTGAAGATGCCCTGTGATGGTTAGCAAAGTTCACAAATGGGGGAGGGGGGTACGCAGTTTTAGAGTTGAATTGCTGGACGTCCCTTGTGATTTTCTTTTTCTTGCCCGCCGCTATTTTACAAATAGTAGCATCAATGCTATTAAAAATTCTTAAATACTCAAATTTATACCGGGGGAAATCACAGTTAGAAAGTATTTTATGTTCCATAATTTCTAAGTCTCTTGTGTGGCTTGCAACTTGCATTTTATAATGCTTGATTAACACTCTCATAAATTCAAAGGCTTGGGAGTTAAACAGGTCAACCAGCTCTAAATGAAAGTTGGACTGATTTATAAGCCCGACAGGGTACCTCCATTGCCTAAGGCCCTTAGGCACAATCTTTCTATTCACACATTCTTCCAAATACGATATTTCAAGCTGTAATTTCCTACAGCGATAAAGTTGGTAGTCAAAGGAATTAATCATACCTGCCAAGGTGGTACCCTCGTTCATTTGAGGAGAATGTGCTGGTGACCTGCTGTCCTCAAGAAAAAAGTCACGGTTATCCAAATTTCTTCCCAAATTAGGAGCTAATTCATTGGTATTCTCCGTAACCTGCCTTGCAGCACCCTGTTGCATTGCTCGAGGTGATGAACGCACATCCCCTTGATTACCATCTCGACCATCAGGATTCAATTGCTGATTTTCTCTAGAACCAGAGTTGTTAACATTCTGAAGTAGTGCTCCATTGGTCGTTGTTCCCAGAACTCTATGTTGAGTTAGTGGAAAATTATTGCTACTTCCTAATCTGGCTGAACCCGCCAGACCCTCCACCTTCTGGGTTAAAACATCGACACGTCCCATCAGGACTTGCAGAAGCAACGTAAGATCACCGCAGGCATTCGCCTCACCGGAATCATTATCCACTGCCTCCACTGAGGAAAATAATGAGCCCTGAGAAGCCGCCTCTTCTTGGTTCGCCATGACAACTCCACACCCACAAAGGCAAAAAACAAACAAACTGGATAAACGAAGAAAACCAAGGCAAGCAGCTCAAGGCACAAACAAACTCAGAAATTTATTTGGTTAGTGCTTTTGGAAGAGTCAATGCTCTTCCTTCTTCAGACACCTACAACCAGTAACAAAATCTCTTAAATACACGATACTACTTCATTACATTAATCAATTAAAAATGAGCATGTTCCTTCTTAAAGACACAATAATATAAAACCTTATTTATCTAAAAAGAAAGCAGAGAAGAACAGGAAGAAGCACACATTTTTTAGCTAATTAAATAAGCAAATCCCTACACTCATCAGAATGCAAAAAAAATTCATAATTGCGTTCATAAAGAGATTTTGTTACTGGTTGTAGTTGTCTGAAGAAGGAAGAGCATTGACTCTTCCGAAAGCGCTAACCAAATACATTTCTGAGTTTGTTTGTGCCTTGAGCTGCTTGCCTTGGTTTTTTTCGTTTATCCAGTTTGTTTGTATGCTTGTTATTTCCCTGGAACACTAATTTCCCCTAAAACGCGGCTTCTCAGTGCTTCTGTGGATCCCTAGTGATATCTGCATTGCTTACTGTACTTATTTCCTTGCTTCGCTTGAAAGAAAGTTACTGTTTGTTGTTTTTGCATTTAAGTTACCTGTAACACATTGCACGTGTTACCTGGCACTTGCTCACTAAAACAATTATAAGTCAGCACTAAAAATTAAAAGCACTACACCCTCGCTCCCCATTGGCCCTTGTTTTCAATAATAAAGGAATTCCCAATATTATTCTAGCATGTCCAAAGGTCAGTTGTCAACCTCCTCTCCAGTCCAGCTGGTGAATATGGGAATCTTGAGGCAATGTTACAACTGCCTCATGTACACAGACAACCCTCTCCTCCTCCCAACAAATTCCAACACATGTGAGAGATGCAACCATATAGCCAAACTGGAGGCTAAGCTCTCTCAACTCAGTACTGGCATAACCAGTCAGGAGGAGAAGGAAACCACACTCAGTACAATTCCAGTCTCACATAGACCTACCACGACAGCAAACCAAACACATAATCACACAAAAACATACTCGGAGGCTCTAAATAAAGATTTGCCTAAGCAGCAGAGACCTCCAAAGCAGACACCCAAGCAACCGCTACCCCAAAACAAAACACGTGCAACACATATCTCACAAAGCCAGTGTGCCGAACAGTCACAGCCCTTAAGGCTAAACAACACACCTGATATACTTGTAATAGGTGACTCTATCATCAGGCACACTGACGTTCCACTCACCAGGCTGAACAAGGAGAAGGTCACGGTGAGCAGCCTGTCTGGCGCTAGAATCCGCCACATAACACAAGCACTCAGGTCACTCCAAGGCAAGTACAAATATGACTCAGTCATTGTCCATGCTGGTGTGAATGACCTGAGATGTACCTCCCTGAACTACATGAAAAGAGACATAGAGGAGATCTCTGAGCATGTAGCCCAGGCTGGTATGACCCTGACCTTGAGTAGCATCTTACCCTCACCAAGAATGATGCCACAATATGAAGACAAGATGACCAATTTCAACAATTGGCTTAAGTATTGATGTCATTCAAAGGGGATCCAATGCCTGTCAGCTTGGGATGATATGCACGACAAGCCACAATGCTTTGCTAGGGACGGCTTGCACCTGTCACCCCTGGGCTTTTGGATATTAGCAAAGGCTCTTGCTACCCCCATAGTGCCTTTTTTAGGCAAGGCTCAAAAGACAAACCCACCTCCATAGGTATCACAAGGGATAAGAAACTAAGAGTAATGCTACTCAATGCCAGAAGTCTAAACCTCAAGATGCACGCACTCGAAACTCTCCTTAGCATGGAGAACATCGATATCTGTGCAGTAACAGAAACCTGGTTCAGGACTCCCGAGAGCACCCCAGCACTACCAGGTTATACCTCATACCATGCTTTTCGGCCCCAAAACTTGGACCGAACCACAAAAGGAGTGGGAGTATCGATATTCATCAAAGATACCCACACCTCCAGGTTGGTGGCAAAGCACGAAGCATCAGAGACTATCCATGTGCAACTAACAGTGGGTAAAACTGCCTTCCAGTTTATAGCCTGTTACAGACCACCCTCCCAAACCCAGCAACCCCACTCGGCCTTCCTGAGAACACTGGAAAATATGAAGGTCTCTCCGAACACCATTATATTGGGCGACTTCAACTACCCAAACATAGATTGGGAGCATTACTCTAGCTCCAACACTCTTGCCCAAAGGTTCCTAGAATTCATAAACTCAAATGCTATGGAACAACTTGTTACCACTCCCACAAGAGGGGAAAACATACCGGACCTGATCATCACCAACATGGGGACTCTATGCTCCAGACCAGAAGTGTATCCCTCACTGGTAAGATCAGACCATAAACTGATCTCACTGGATATTCCCATCCCGACCCCACCCCCTGCCCAGAAAACCACAGTGAAAAACTTCTCTAAAGCAAATTTCACACTCCTCAAAACCGAGGTGGAATCCTTCAAAGCCCCCGGGCCTGTGGAAAATACGGCCCAGACCACAGAATCCTTTATAAATGCATTCTATGAACACCTTCAGGAATGCATGGATCATGCAATCCCAAATAAAACCAAGACCCAATCCTCCAAAGGCAGACGACCTGTCTGGTGGACCCCATCCATAAACAAACTATACAATAGAAGGAGGAAGCTACTAGATGATAGAGCAAAATCCCAAAAAGAGAAGGCATCTCTGATCAGTATTAGCAAAAAACTAAGGGCACTTATAAAATCGTCAAAGGCCAGCTTCGAGAGAAAAATTGCACAGGACACTAAGGATAATCACAAGGCTTTCTTTAGTTATGTTAGGAACCTGGGAGGGAATTCCCAGATATGCTCAGAATTAGTCCAAAATGACAAAAAATACACCGAACCCACAGACATTACCAACATCCTAGCTGACAGGTTCAGCGCAAACTTCTCCCCCCCCTCCCCACCAAAAGGGCAAATATCTATCCCAGCAGAGGGCTGCCTCACTGACATCTCAGATGCTCAGGTGGGAGCCGCCCTCTCCAAAGCAAAAAACACAGCATCAGTGGGACCAGATGGTGTCCCAGGCTGCGTCCTACATGAACTCCAAGAAGAGCTAAACCCAAACATAAAACTACTGTTCAATCTCAGCCTTACTACAGGATATGTACCCAAAGAGTGGTGTACAGCAACAGTGGTCCCTCTCCACAAAGGTGGTGCCTCAATGGACCCTGGAAACTATTGCCCCATAAGCCTGACTAGCTTGGTCTGCAAAGCTATGGAAAGGATCATCATGGACCTCATAAATAAAGATATTGGGGACCTACAGACACTGGATCCTACCCAGTTCGGCTTTGTTAAGGGAAGATCCTGCCTCTTAAACCTGGTTGACTTCTTTGAAACAGTCACCAAGGCCATTGACGAAGGGAAGGTGGTCCACACAGCCTATCTGGACCTCGCAAAAGCCTTCGATACAATACCCCACTCGGACATTATAGATAAGCTCACCAGCTTAAATATAAACCCTATGCCACTAGATGGGTTGCAAACTGGTTCAAGGACAGAGCCCACATGGTTAGAATTGCTGGAGCCATGTCAGACTCCAAACCAGTTACAAGTGGCGTCCCACAAGGCTCAGTCCTGGGACCTCTCTTGTTTGGTATATATTTCTCGGAGGTACAGGCCAACACAGAAGGACTGTGGCTGACCAAGTTCACAGATGACTGCAAACTGGGCACCATAATCGACTCTTTAGCCGACACAAGCATCCTCCAAAAGGGCCTCATAGAAACAGACAACTGGTGCCAGAGCCATGGCCTCAAGCTAAACGCCAAAAAGTGTATAGTCATCCCCTTTGGCAAAAACAAAGAGCCCACGAATTACCACATAAGTGGTAATCCATTAAGTACAGAAGAAGTAATTAGGGACCTGGGGACCCAAGTTGATAGCAATCTCTCATTTGACAACCACGTGGCCAAAGTGGTTAGAAAAACATTTTATATAGCCCACCTAATCATGAAGGGATTCACATCTAGATTAGGGGAGGTCATCGTGCCTCTTTACTCATCCCTCATCAGGCCCATAATCGAGTATAATGCCCCTTTTGGGATGTACCTTACCAAACACCTGCAGCAACTGGAAAGACCCCAAAAGTACCTCACCAAGAGGATCAAAGGGCTCAAACAGATGCCATATGCTGCCCGGTTAAAGAAACTCCAGCTCTACTCAGTGGCATACCGCCTGCTCAGAGGTGACCTGTGCCTGACGTATAAGGCCATGTCCAACCCGGAATTAAGGGACATGCTGCACCTCAAAAAATCCAAATCCCATCGAGCTACACGCTCGATAGACTTGAACCTCAGCACTGAAATAAATAGGACATGCTGGAGGGACAGATTCATAACCCAGAGGCTCCCTTCACTCTGGAATAAAATCCCAGTCCAGGTTAGGCAGAGTCCCACATTGACTCTCTTCAAGAGGAATCTTGATGAGTGGATGGGAGATCGTAGGTTTACCCCGGGTATCACTTCTGTGTCACTGTTAGACAGAGGCACAGTATAGTAACCTCGAAAAGGGGCATAGCAAAATTAATTTAAAATGGGTGGCGAAAGCCAAACATACTCTGGCTAGGCTTATAAATGCCCTAGGGCAGATAGCCTAGTATGAACCTATGAACCTATGAAGGGTTCTAATACTGATGCCGTACAGTTGGTTGATGCTATGTCTTCCTTTACATCATTTTTACAATTTACATATCAGTATAATGATTCATGTATCAACTTTCTGGACATTCAGCTTCATAAGGACTTAGTATTTAATAGGTTCAGAACCTTAATATACAGGAAACCATTTTATAGTAATTAATTTCTTCATTTTTCCAGTAAACATCCATTTTTTCAGAAAAGAGGCATAATTAAAGGACAACTAGTTCGTGCATCTAGGATGTGTTCTAAAGATGAAGATTTTTATCAGGAATGTAGACTTTTAGAAACTATGTTTCTTAACCGTGGATATCCCTTAAAAATTATTAAAAACCTATATGAAGAAGTAAATTTTAAAAGACACAATAAATTGTTGGGACCCCTTTTGACTAAAGGGTATACAACTGAAGTTGATTGTAACGTGATTATACAGCTTGATAATGATATTATACATTCCCGATACAACAATGATCAAGGTGAATATGTAACTAGCTTTATAACCACTTACAATGATTTGTCCTTACAAATTAGGAATGTACTACATTTCAATTGGAACATTATAACAGAACAACATTCTCTTAAGAAAATACTTGGTCCCAAACCCACTGTGGTTTTCAGAAGAGGTTCGAATTTTAAATCTTTGATTGAACTACCACACCAACATCAAAATAATTATCATAAAAAACAAGTAGATATGTTTAAGTGTGGTAGATGTAGTTATTGTAAATATATACAAACAGGTAATTTTTTTCATGTGAGGAATAACAAATACAATATTACCAACCGATTTGATTGTGAAAGCCAAGGTGTTGTTTATATTGCTACCTGCCAGTCTTGCCCTACATTCTATTTTGGCAAAACTGAACGACACCTAAAACAAAGAATTTATGAACATGTTTACGCCATAACAAAAGGTAGCAACACTAATGCCTTGGCTAAACACATTCTTGAATTTAACTCACACAGCTTTAAATTCATGGTGGTTCAACAAGTATCTAAGAATCCCAGGGGTGGCCCATGGCATCTAAAGTTAGAAGAACAGGAACTTTGGTGGCAGCTTAAAACTAATGCCTATGTTTATCCAGGCATCAATGATGTCTGTTCTATCAAATGTTTACTCAAGCTGAAAGCTTTGGAGTGTTAAATAATTTGATTTGCTCCAAAAAGTTGTTCTGTTTTAAATGCTTTATATCCTTATACGCTATGGTATACATATATATATATATATTATGTTTAATAAGATTTTTGAAGCAGTTTTTTTGTATTTGTATTTATAATTGAATGTAATGAATTATTTTGTACATTAAAATTCTTTTGTATATATAAAATTTTTTTTTGTTTATAATAGTAATAGTATATATTTTATGTTAAATACTTAAGAACACTTAAATGGTAGTTTTTTTTTAATGGAATGGCTCTTTAAAAGTTAATAAGAATCAGCTGATTTTAATGAATTCCTAATTATGGTTTATATATAATCAGCGTTCTTTTTTGTAATGTTGTCTGAAGAAGTGCACTTGACTTATGTGCATGAAAGCGCTAACAACTTCCTAATAAATTATTTGGATTTTACTTGGATTTCACTGCAGTCGTCAGCTTTCGTTTTTTCTAGCAGCAACCTGCAGAACAGGATAGGGGAGGTGTCGGATTGCAAAGAAAAGAGAACTGTAACCGTAGAGCAAAGCAAACCTGCAGTAGATCGGCTATAGAACACATTTCGCAAGACAATCCTGGTTTGGGAAAGTACAAAACAAGAAAGCAGGTTGCTGGATGCATCCCAGACAATGGGAAGGGAATCGTTAAGAAAAGTTAATGCAAGGGCAAGAGGTAATCCACGGCAGCTAAATGTAATTCAACACCAAAGGCACCACAATAGCAGTACCTGTGGTAAAACACATAAGATACCCTGCAGCTCTGATTGTACATACACACCCTATGACATCATCAGTGTTCAAAGCACAATAGTATAAAGTGTGAAGGCACCTCACACACACTTGTGTATTCCCAAACACTGCACCATCGGTGTAAACAGTCGGGGAACTTTTACAATGTACTTGTTGGGAGCTGCCATAGCTGTGATTCATCACCATGTGGTGGAGACTGAAGGTTTTGTGGAGGATGATGCTGACAACCACCTCAGGCCCTGGAGGAGGAGAAGAGTGTTCAGACCAAGGGTAACCTACCAGGGGCTACATGATCTGGAGATAGTAGAGCATTACAGGGTGGACAGGGACATCATACAGCAAATAGTTGAGCTGTGCTGGCCACGTCTGAGATCCAGAAACAACAGAGGGGAACCCATCCCAGTGGACATGAAGGTATGTGTAAGCTTGAGAATACTAGCCACAGGTACCTTTCAAAGGCCAACTGGAGATATCATGGGGATCTCACAGGCATCAGCATCCAGGGTACTCCACCAGTTCCTGGATGCCATATTACCACATGCCAATGAGCATATATACTTCCCCCGAACTCAGGAGGAGTTGGCCAGCAATATGCATCTCTTCCACCAGGCGTCACACTACCTGGAGGTACTGGGTGCAATAGACTGCATGCACATACATATTAAGTCACCACCCGGTGAGCATGGTAGGTGCTACATAAACCGCAAGGGATACCACTCCATCAACTGCCAGGTCATGTGCAATGCCCAGGGCATTATCACGGATGTGTGTGCTGACAGCCCTGGAAGCTACCATGACTCCCACATCTGGCATGCCTCACAGCTGTATCAGGTATTTGTCAGGGGGTACATCCCATATGACCATCTTGTGGGGGATGCTGGCTATGCACTGGAGCCATGGATGATGACTCCCATCAGAAATGCACACACACCCATACAAGAATGCCATAATGAGGCACACGCACAAACCAGAATCATCATAGAGCATGTGTTTGGGATGCTGAAATCATGATTCCATTGCTTGGACATATCTGGTGGAACCTTGCAGTACTCTCCAGGCACGTGTACCCACATCTTTATAGTATGTGCCATGCTACATAATATGATCCTGCGGAAACAGCTGCAGCAGGGACATAATGGTGAAGGCCCTCACAGCCCACTGCAGTTGCCAAGGCCATCACAGGCACAGAGGGATTCATACCACGAACACCCTATGCCAGCCCCAGTAGGCAGACGGAGGCATGCCCAATATGCCCACACCTTGGCAAAAAGGGAACGTATAGCACATACACTGACAGTATAGGCCCCTATGGACTGACACACTTCTCCACCTGCACACACAGTAAAATGGATGGCACACACACACGACCACCTGTAAATTGTAAAGTATAGGTGGCCTACTGTGTGAATCTTACATAGGCAGCCCTCAACTATTGCACACACAACAGCTATTGGAACAAGGAAAGTCAACACCTGAGCAGTAAACAAGGCTAACAGCCTATATTGATACTGTATGTATAGGTTCCTAGGTACATCAGTAGGTACATGCCCAATTGTCAGAGGCCATTCATCAGCCTAGGCAAAATGTGTCTGCTGTCGCCACCCCATCAATTAAATAACTGTCCATCTGTGGAGCAGAGCCAATTGCGGGATCCAGGTCTTTTCAGGCTTGTTGGCTGTTGGTGAAGCACCCACCAAGAGGAGAAAATGCTGAGAGAAGAAAGGAGCCACTTTTGAGATTTTAAGTATTTTTCCTCTGTTTATTTGCTAAGTTTTTCTGCATAGCCGCCTATTTTGAGCATTTTCTGGCTTGTTAAACTTGATTTCTGCATTAGTAACTGTATTTAGAGCACAACCTAGAGCTGTTTACTGACTTTCCTGTTTGCACTTATTTTTAAAATCGTTTTTTTCTCAAAACTTGCATTTTATCTGTCTTTGGCCTAGCACTCTTGTGTGGGGTCATTTACTGCACTGTTATAACTTGTTGATACTTGTGAACCTCTGCTATCTCTGAAAAAACAAAACAAAAAAATCTTGCTTTTTTCCCACTTTTCTGAGATTTAAAAAAGTTCAGTTACAGGCTTGCTGTTCTTGAACTGTTTGTAAGTTTCTTGGAGGCCATTTTTTGCTTGGGCTAAAGGGAAGTCTCTCTGTTGATCAGTGGCAGTGAAAAACATTGAGCAGCCTGCCTGTCCCTGTGGGAGTGGTTACTGACCTGAAACTGTAGTTTTATTGGCCATTTTGGGTCAATTCCAAACTCCTTCATCTTCCTCTCTTAAAACCCTCTTTTGCGCGGTTTTGCACATTTTTGTGCATAGCGCAACGGTGGGCAGCGATGCCTAATTGGGTTTAAACTATTCCTGGCTCCACAAAGTTTGCTCTTCACTTTTTCCCTTAGAACTGCTCTAACTCTCAATTTAAACACCATATTCTCATTCTAAGGCCCTTCACTGGTCCAATTAAGTAATCCTACAAGTTAGCACTATTAAACCATAAGCACTACTTACTCTTATAGTCTCTATGATTACCCTGTCCTCTATTGGTCCGTCTTAAATTCAGTTTCCCTATATTACTCTAGCATGTCCAAAGGTCAGTCAATGGTTTCCTCTCCAGTCCAGCTGGTGAATCTGGGAATTTTGAGGCAATGTTACAACTGTCTCATGTACACGGACAACCCTCTCCTCCTTCAAACAGGTTCAAATATATGTGAGAGATGCAACTATTTAGCCAAACTGGAGGCTGAGCTCTCTCATCTCAAGACTGGTGTAACCAGTCAGAAGGAGAAGGTAACCTCACACATCACAATTCCAGTATCACATAGTCCTACCACATCAGCGAACCAAACACATAAATACACAAAAACATACTCGGAGGCTCTAAATAAAAATCTACCTAAGCAACAGAGACCTCCAAAGCAGACATCCAAGCAAACGCTACCTCAAAACAAAACACGCACAACACATAGCCCACAAAGTCAGTGTGCCAAGCTGCCACAGCCCTTAAGGCTGAATAACACACCTGATACTCTTGTAATAGGTGACTCTATTGTCAGACACACTGACGTCCCGCTCACCAGGCTGAATAAAGAGAAGGTCACGGTGAGCTGCCTGTCGGGTGCTAGGATCCGCCACATAACGCAAGCACTCCGGTCACTCCAAAGCAAATACAAATATGACTCAGTCATTGTACATGCTGGTGTGAATGACCTGAGACGTACCTCCCTGGACTACATGAAAAGATACATAGAGGAGCTCTCTGATCATGTAGCCCAGGCTGGTATGACCCTGACCTTGAGCAGCATCTTACCCTCACCTAGAATGATGCCACAGTGCAAAGACAAAATGATCGATTTTAACAATTGGCTAAAATTTTGGTGTCATTGAAAGGGGATCCAGTGTCTGTCAGCCTGGGATGACATGCTCAACAAGCCACGTTGCTTCGCTAGGGACAGCTTGCACCTGTCACCACTGGGCTTTTGGATATTGGCAAAGGCTCTTGCCACCCCAATAGTGCCTTTTTTAGGCAAGGCTCAAAAGTCAAACCCACCCCCATAGACAGCACAAGGAACAAGAAACTAAGGGTAATGCTGCTTAATGCCAGAAGTCTTAACCTCAAGATGCATGCACTCGAAGATCTCCTCAGTATGGAGAACATAGATATCTGTGCAGTGACAGAAACCTGGTTCAAGGCTCCAGAGAGCACCCCAGCACTACCAGGCTATACCTCATATCATGCTTTTTGGCCCCAAAACCCGGACCGAACCACAAAAGGAGGGGGAGTTTCCATATTTATCAAGGATATCCACACCTCCAGGTTAATGGCATTGCACGAAGTATCGGAGTCCATCCATGTGCAACTAACAGTGGGAAAGACTGCTTTTCAGTTTATAGCATCCTACAGACCACCCTCTCAAAGTCAGGAATCCCACTCGGCTTTCCTGAAAACATTGGAGAACATGAAGATGTCTCCGAACACCATTATGTTGGGCGACTTCAACTACCCAAACATTGACTGGGAGCACTACTCAAGCCCCAGCACCTTAGCCCAAAGGTTCCTGGAAATTATAAACTCAAATGCTATGGAACAACTAGTCACCACTCCCACAAGAGGGGACAACATACTAGACCTGATCATTACCAACATGGGGACTCTATGCTCCACACCAGAAGTATATCCCTCAATGGTAAGATCAGACCATAAATTAATTTCACTGGATGTCCACATCCCGACCCCACCCCCAGCCCAGAAAACCACAGTGAAAAACTTCTCAAAAGCGAACTTCTCACTTTTCAAAACCAAAGTGGAATCCTTCAAGGCCCCAGGGCCAGTGGAAACTATGGCCCAAACTGCAGAATCCTATATAAACGCATTCTACGGACATCTCCAGGAATGCATGGATCATGCTATCCCAAACAAAACCAAGACCCAATCATCCAAAGGCAGGCGTCCAGTCTGGTGGACCCCTGCCATAAATAAACTGTACAACAGAAGGAGGAAGCTACTACATGATAGAGCAAAACCCCTAATAGGGAAGGCATCTCTGAACAATTCTAGCCAAAAATTACGATCCCTCATAAAATCGTCCAAGGCCAGCTTTGAGGAAAAATTGCACAGGACACCAAAGACAATCATAAGGCTTTTTTCAGTTATGTTAGGAACGTGGGATGCAACTCCCAGACTTGTTCTGATTTGATTCTAAACAACACAAAATACACTGAACCTACAGACATCGCCAATATCCTGGCAGACAGGTTCAGTGCAAACTCCCCCCCCTCCCCCCCAAAAGAACAAGTATCTATCCCGGCAGAGGGCTGCCTCCCAAACATCTCTGATGCTCAGGTGAAGGCTGCTCTCTCCAAAGCAGAAATCACTGCTTCCATGGGACCAGATGACATCCCAGGTTGTGTCCTACATGAACTCCAAGAGGAACTAATCCCTCAAATAAAACAGCTATACAATCTCAGCCTCACTACAGGATATGTGCCCACAGAATGGCGTACAGCAACAGCGGTCCCACTCCACAAAGGTGGAGCCTCTACGGACCCTGGAAACTATCGCCCCATAAGCCTGACTAGCTTAGTCTGCAAGGCTATGGAGAGGATCATCATGGAGCTCATAAACAAAGACATTGGGGACCTACAGACACTAGATCCTACCCAGTTCAGCTTTGTCAAGGGCAGATCCTGCCTTTTGAACCTGGTTGACTTCTTCAAAACAGTCACCAAAGCCATAGATGAAGGGAAGGTAGTCCACACAGCCTATCTGGACCTTGCAAAGGCATTTGACACAATACTCCACTCGGGCATCATAGATAAGCTATCCAGCTTAAATATAAACCCCTATGTCACAAGATGGGTTGCAAACTGGCTCAAAGACAGAACCCACAGAGTGAGAGTTGCTGGAGCCATGTCAGACTCAAAACCGATCACAAGTGGCATCCCACAGGGTTCTGTCCTGGGACCACTCTTGTTCGGTATATACTTTTCCGAGGTACAGGCAAACGTGGGAGGACTATGGCTCACCAAGTTCACAGACGACTGCAAACCGGGTGCCATAATCGACTCTCCAGCTGACACAAACATCCTTCAAAAAGGTCTCACAGAGACAGATAACTGGTGCCAGCACCAATGGTTTAAAGCTAAATGCCAAAAAATGTATAGTCATACCCTTTGGCAAAAACAATGCGCCCACAAATTACCACATAGGTGGAAACCCATTAAGTACAGAGAAAGTTATTAGGGACCTGGAGACCCAAGTTGATAGCAATCTCTCCTTTGAAAACCACATTGCCAAAGTGGTTAGAAAGACCTTCTACATAGCCCACCTCATCCCGAAGGGTTTCACATCTAGATCAAGAGAGGTAATCGTGCCCCTTTATTCATCCCTCATCAGACCCATCATAGAATACAATGCCCCTTTTGGGATGTACCTTACCCAACACCTGCAGCAATTAGAAAGACCCCAAAAGTATCTCACCAAGAGGATTAAGGGTCTCAAACAGATGCCATATGCTGCTCGGTTAAAAAAACTCCAGCTCTACTCAGTTGCATACCGCCTACTTCGAGGCGATCTATGCCTGACATACAAAGCTATGTCAAATCCAGAATTAATGAACATGCTCCACCTCAGTAAATCTAAATCCCTTAGAGCCACACGCTCGAGGGACTTGAACCTCAGCAGAGAAATAAATAGAACTTGCTGGAGGGACAGGTTCATAACCCAGAGACTCCCTTTGCTCTGGAATAGAATTCCAGTTCATGTGAGGCAGAGCACCTCACTGAATCTCTTCAAGAAGAATCTCGATAGGTGGATGGGGGATCGTAGGTTGGTCCCAGGGATTACTCCCGTGTCACTATTAGACAGACGCACAGTAAATTAAACCTTAAAAAGGGCACAGTATACTCAAATCAAGGGGTGGCGTAAGCCATACAGAATCAAGCTAGGCTTATAATTGCCCCAGGACAGATAGCCTAGTATGAACCTATGAATCTATGAACCTATGTGTGTGACTACTGTTCCCCACCTACTCTGCATGGATTCCCCAGTGTGTTAATGAGGGGCTCCATATAATGTAATCAGGGATGTAGTGCCAAAGCATGGGGAGTATCCATGACAGGTATCTGTCACCCCAGCATTCTTCAGTTATGGTTGTGCCAAGATGTAGCACATTACAGTGTGTGGCTCACTGTGACATAGATTCCCAATGCTGGAGCACATCCATTAAACATCACTTGGACATACCATTAATAGGTATCATCCATATGTAAACAAACTGAGTTACACATTTGATTGCAGTATGGAGGGACAGCTGTAGTACAGTCCACATACAAAACACCATAACACTTGTACAAATCTCAGATGACCAAGAGGTAAAGCCACTGACTGTGTTGTGCATGTTCCTGGTTCCTCGTCCTGCAAGGTCCGTTACATAATCCCGATGGCACGAATAATGGATGTTGGATGCAGGTCATTAGAGCATGTTTAAGCACATGTTAGTGGGTTTATGTGGCGGCAAGTGACGGTAAGCATCATTTAAACATGACTACACGGATATGCGCAAAACAGGTCTAAGCTTTGCTGAATTTCATTCAGATCATGGTCAAAGATGTCCAGAAGAGGTGAAACCAGCATTATTCACCCTTGTACTAATAGTGCTTGCTCTGAGAGGTAAAACGACCACTGCCAGGAGTAGAACACGCAACCATGTACACAACCACCTACCACTAAGCTACCCAAGATGTACCAACGGCAGATGTGTATTGTGACAGGTTAAAACACAAAAGGGCGGAGTTCAGGAAACAGTATACACCGCCATGTACCCAACGAAAGGTGTGTTCACGCTCTCTCTCTCTCTCTTTATATCTATCTATCTATATATATATATATATATATATATATATATATATATATATATATATATAATATAGGGATAGAAAGGGTGACAGAGAGATGTATGTCGATCGATATATACGGATATACATATATCTGCAAATATATAGATAGGTTAACGACATGTACATAACCATGGAGGTAGAAATAAATAGGATACTGCCAACTACCGAATGCTTTACATTCCGACACGTGTAATCACGAGGCTTAAAGACAGAAAGACCACAGTACCGGAACACTAGAACCGCGAGTAATATTATCATGATGTTAAGGGACATTTAGTTATTGCTGCTGGTGCTGCTGTCCAGGTAGGTACTGTGTTAAAGTGTATTTCTGATTGCTGTAGTGTGTGTAAGTGTGTGCTGAGAGTGCGGTGTGTGTTTCTGTAGTACTGTAATGTGTGTGTGTGTGTGTGTTTGCATCATTTGTCTGTTTGTGCTAACTTGGAGGTAGATTATTACAGTAGGTGTGGTCATAGCCGGCCTTAGGCATACGGTTACCACCTGTCCCACTTTGAGAGGGACAGTCCCTCTTTAGGCAGTTGTGTCCTGACAAAAAATATTAAAAAGGGCAAATGTCCTGAGATTGTAGGACATGATTATGTCCCATATATTATGTAATAGTTGCATTAAATAGTTATTCCTGTATCTAAAATACGTAAATGTTACAAGAAACATAATAAGCAGCTAAAGTGCTACAAGAATAAGCCCCCGGATTCATGAAGCTCGGTGCAAGGCCGGTGTAAGGCTTGCGCCGGCAGTGCAGTGTATAACCGGCGTAGCAGCGCCACATGCATAGTAATGAGTGTGCGCCGCAACCACAATCACGTGCAGAGGGCATGTGCGCGAGCCCAAGTAGGATGCGCCCGTAGGCGTGGCCAAGCCAGCAGGCGAGGAGCAACCTAAAGTGCTGACTGTCACAGGCCACCTGCAATAGTAACCGCACCAACCAGTGTCCGTGGATAATGAAACGTACGCAGAGTATGCAACATAGTACCCGTCCACACAAAACGGAGAACCAAACATTAATCCATGAAGTCCAAATTGTACCCGTCCAAGGAACAAAGGATACGTTTAATACCGTGTCCGTCACGCAATGCACTGTCAGCAGGCATACCCAGTGAAGGTGTACCGCAGCATGTCAGCGCGCCACACCTACACACGAGTAGCCCCATGGGCATGGTCACCAGCAGTTCCACAGTGGTAGAGAGAGTACACAGCTGGGCAGCCGTGTCTATATAACAACCAGAAAGAAACCAGATACCCTAAACACAGACAAACATGTGCATAGCAACATGTGCTAGACCCAGCAACGTACCCATCGCATACACATAGGATGGCGTATGCCGAAGCGGAATATCCAGAAGCAGAACCCATGCATGCAAATGTAATACACAACAGCCCCGTCATAGCACGTAACCCGCACCCATGTACGACCGTCCACCCAATCCAGCTAGCAGCCTTGCGCAGCTGCACACCTACACACAGTGGGTATACCCCAAATGTAGTATGAAGTATTGTCCTAGGCAGTGCCACGCGTGCAGATATGTACCCCACATGTCAACATCCCACCTCAGGTACTGATATCCAAATGGCCGCATGTGAATGTGTCGGCAGAATGCGTACATCCCGCATGTGGTACGGACCTGTCGAAACCCCATAGGTGTTCACACGCCACGGTGTCCATAACTGTACACATCTGGGCAAAGCAGTATGTGCAGCCACTATACCGATGATTAGCTATGCAGACATGTCAAACACAAGACATAGGGTGGAACATCCGCCCACCAAGCAGGACACCCCAACAGGGTGCCACATGCACAGAAGGTGAAGGTGGGACATCACACGTAGATAATAGTGGTGCCGTATGGCCAAACACCCACAGCCAATGCAAAGGATTGAATAACATGTATATGCCCGGATGAATGGGTATGTCATAGCATGGGAATAGCCTAAGCTATCCAACATAATAGCCATGCGTACCAGATACAAAATGCCAGTAACACGCAGTAGTAATGCAGGAAGGCATACACGACTGTGTGAATATCACAGGACATATGGCACGTGCCAAGTGTCGACGCAGGACACAAATGTTCAGGATGGGGCCCCCTGCAAAGAGGAACACGTGCCAACCCCACCCCCCACTGATGTATCGGCAGTAGAAACACAACCCAAACACACACCAACACCACCGTCCATCCCACGATAGCAACGGAGGCCGGTCAAAGACCACCATGATGCGTGCACAAACAGGGACACGGGTAACCATCGCTCCGACAACCCCCCACAGGCCACCAAATAATAGTATGGACATACGCATGTAATGCTGCGAAGGATGTGTGGTAGTCCTCAGTATCACAGAGGTAGGTACACAGATACACTGTAACCAACCGTGACATATGTGCACTGTACACAGCATACCTGCAGGTAATACATAGTTCAATCATGTGCCACATAAATATCCACGTATGAATGAGGACAGGGGATAGACAAGTGTGAATGGGACAAACACAGAACATGGCATATGTATGATAACCGGCACCACCCACAGCATTGTATGCCAATAGCAGAAGCTATTGTAGGTTGTCCAAACACACGTGTCTGTACACACGGAATACCATAGCAATAACCCACGCCCGGATGTGGGTAATGCTGGATATACCCACGGTAGACATGGTGCGGTCCCGAGGCCGATGCCCGAGGGACCACACAAAGGCAACCGTGGGTAAATACAGCAGTACCCACACCCAGACGTGGGTCATTGCTAGTATGCCATATCATCTAGGGAAAGAAACTATATATTCCCAGACATAATGGTACAGCATAATGCCTGTCCGCCACCCATCCACAGACATACGGCACCCGCGGTGGTGCGGACGTACTGCGCGAGATGTCCGTTGCCAATGTCGACACTGTCTCTCTATGTGAAACAAAGTCAACATAGCGATTCACTACAAAACAGCGATGGAGAGCCCAATGTCCCCGTTGCTGTGCTGTTCAACCTGTTCCGCCATGTTAAATGTGTGTAGCAGAGCGGGACTGCCCCAAAGTAAGCAACGGACATGTCCGTGGCTCAGTTAAAGCTGTCACTCAATGTTAAACCCATGTAACATAGCGAGACAGGTTATAAATACTGAGGTATAGTAATGGAAATAGGTCCGGTCGACCAGACCGTGTGCAATTACTATAACACAATCTACAACGGGCACGCCGGCCAATCAGCGCGCATGGTTAGGAATAATGGGGGGGGGGATATGGTATCATAGACACGGACAAACCGTGCCCATGTGACTCGTCTGACATTTGTACACGGTCAGGGCAGTTCCGTACACTAGGCGGACAAGACCAAACCCAAAGCACCACAGGAACACCCTGACAATCGAAGGCCTGTATGCGTTGGGGCTATAAGCCCCCGTGATCCGAATATCCCTGCGGTCATGACATATGCATCCTGGGCCATGAGCGGTAGGGAATAAGGAATGTGTAACATGTAGTACCGCACTTTTCCCAGCAGGAGAATGGATGCCTGTGACGTACGTGAGTGCGGGGGTGGGGTGGGGGGAATATGTTAATGTAGCTAAGTACCATGGGTATGCATATAAATGAGACAGAACAGCTAACGTGTAGTGGTCACAGCAACCGGCAAATGTGAATGCAGTCCCGTTTGAATTACGACTATAGAACATATAAATGTGAATGTGTACGTAATGCGTCCATGCCGCAAAGACAGTTACATGTGTAAAGGTGAAAGTGTGTTCCGCACATGTCCGTCAACCGGATCAGAGATATATTACCGGAACAGTCACAACTAATACAGACCACGTAACCACACAGACCCAGTAAACATATGTAACCAGAATACGGATATGCATGTGCGCCTGCGCGTTACCCACAATTAGGAAATGCAAGTGCGCCTGTGCGTGTGTGATCCGCTCACAGCAGGGAAAGTTAATGCTGTGTCCTCCACGTTAGTTATACATGTCTCAAAACTGTCAGCCTCTGAAAGTATGGAATCGGACAATGCCATGCAAAGTACTGGTACAAATAGTGAGAAACACATGCTATGTGATAAGACAAACATAGAATGTGGATAGAATAACGTGTGTGTTAGTAGTAGGGATTGACGACGGTTATGCATCTGTAACCCGACCCACTTGTCAGAAGGTGCCACCGTACGAATTGTGTTTTGTTGGCTCACACTTGTTGACCGGGCTAGGCTAGCTGGATATATGTCCAGTGTCAGCAGAGGCCCGTGGAGAAATGCTCCACACACAATAATAGCACAACATACCAAAGTACTCATATATGTAACCAAAAAAGAACAACAATAGAAAGTGTCCTGAAAGGACTGGTTACATACAGATCCCAGATGACAGAGAAATATATGGCCAGTGGAAGCATGTCACAATTACGGGATCAGGTCCCTATAGAATCAAGAAGGTCTCACATGACACGCCAGCGAATTGCCAGATAGACACAGGTCAATGTAACACACAGCAAGATTAAGGGCCAACCAGCCGTACACCCTGCCAGAACCTGTACAGTGGAAAGGTATGGTATGGTAATAGATGTGTGTACACAGGTAATCCGCAGACAGTAACAAAGCAAGGTATGAAACGAGGGGTTCACATGTATATATCTACACACAACAGTCCGACGGCCCGTATATATGACACATGGATATAGATATGTCACTCGAAAACAAGATGTAAACAACTACATTTTATTTTATATCATATTTATATATTTATATACATTCATATTTATATTTAACATTATGACTCTTATTTACATTTATATTTAGATGTATACAATATGTATTTAATTGTACTTATTTATTCAATGATTTGGAATTTTAATACAATTATACACATTAATATACATATTTTTATTATCAACACCCTACATTTTAAGGTTTACTCACAACAATTATCAATTATTTTTCAATTTACTGATTGTATTTACCAATATTGTATTTATATTAACACATTGTTTTTGTATTTATGTTTCCATTAAGTTATTTATGCAACACTGATTTTTATATTTCACTTTATCTTTAAGACTTGGATTACTGGCTACTTAACTATGAGCAAGTTTATTGATTAATTGTCTTTTAATTGACTCTGAAGGAAGTATATAAGGGATGACTATCTAATGTATTTTGTACTCTGATGATGCCCCATGTTAGTGGGTGAAAGCGCTCAGTACTTTTGGACTGTGGAGTGTATCGTTTTTTTCATCGTCTGTTTTGGTCTGGTTTATGTTCATTAAAGTCTTTTTTGAAGAAGACCAGGACTCAAGGTTTGCTGTATTTTTGCTTACTGGTACATGGATATAGATATGCCAAGTAATACATAATATGGGTAGTCAAACAGACATCCGCGAACGGGGAACATACAGCAACAGTCAAAACCACTGGCCAGATGGTGACATTCCAACAAGTTCTACACTTTACATATGCACACTGGTGTCCATTGTAGGACTCCAAAAATTGCTCGCAACCCCTGCTGCGATCGACGCAAAAGAAGTGACAGCCGCGACTACGGCACAGCTAGACATATGCACCAACAGCGTGTTTAAGGTTGATGACACGTGTCCATGAAATGCAGGACATATGAACAGAAATCCCCAGATTGTCGAGTCCATAGAAGTGCGTCCACATCCCAGTACCACACACATGAAGGATGTGTAATGTGTACCGTCGAGGGTTGCAGCCATGGGAACCTGGGTATGCAGAAATGGACCTCGGTGTTGTTTGGCAGAGAATCCGTTGGCCCGCCCCGTGGGAGGGATGTGGGTATAGCACATGCCTTAATCCCCACTAATGATGCAAAGCATCCACTGGATAATGTGGAAAGCAGGTGTGAAATGTGTACAGCCCTATATCAGTGTCCAGTAGGCGATTCCCATGGATGTACACGCGTACGACCAAGATGGCACCCATAACTGGAAACCTGGCGGAATTACACAGCTGCAGTAAGGCATAGCACAGGAAATACAGATAGGGACTACATTAGAAATTCCCCATACAAAGTCAGACCGTCGTGCGAATACCGGCGTACATAGCTCTCAATCTGCCATCACCAAAATGGGGATCACTTGCCTCCATAATGCGGAACAAATGGGCGACCTGTGGAACACATACTAATGGCTCACTAACAACTTCAACTAGGAAGGTCATAGGATGGTTAAACTATGCCGTTCCCACTTATAAAGAAGATCCTTTAATGAATTAATATGATTAATGTCAATTGACCATGGATTACACCTAAACCATTCCTAACACTGAATGTGTAACAGACCCTTCCAATGTGGAACTTTGAGGGAGTCCGAGGAGCATGACCCATCGAAGACCCCAAATGAGGTACGTCCCTCATAACCAGGTACACTGGAGAGGTATGCTGGCGTAGCCATGAATACGGATGTTATGAGTGTCACTACCCATGCAATGGAAATAGCGATCCCTATTACCCACCGCACAGTCCAGAATGCTTAGGCAGCAATCAGCTAGGAAGGCACAGCACTATGTGAAACGTAACAAGGGCAATGGCCGAACGTCAGGGTGTTTACACATAATGACAACTGGTCAGGGTATGCAGGAGCTACCTGTCCAGAATGCATGTACCGAACCGGTGATCCTAGGTGGACAGGTGGGAAGAAAGACAGCAGGACAAATGTGCAAACATGCATATGTCCTACCCCGGTAACTGAGGATGACAACGTATGCCCCACAAAGGTCAATGTGGAAGGTAAGCAGACACAAAGGTGACATGTCCCCCAGGGTGCCATGAAGTGTCAACATAACAAATGTCAGGCCCCTATAGCCGTACGTGAGCCCCGCCACCGACGGGAAGCGCAAATACGACGCACACATATGGTACAGGAAAGAACAAGTAGTGTGGATAAGCAGATGTAGACCTGTGTGAGGAACACAACTGTCTGCGTGGGTGTGCCGTGCAAATACAAAGTAATGCCATGTGGTCTGTCATGCCGCCACACACTGTGTGTGTATTGTAGGCAGACAGTAGGCATGTTGTAGTAGTCACATACCCTGCAACTGCACAGATGTACGCAGACTGAGTAGAGGCCTGCCTCATATGTCCACTGTGTTCCACGTAACAGTAGCAGTCCGGCGGCCACATGATATCTGATGCAGGACACAACGACAAACATGCGAGGAAGACACCACATCTGACGGAAATGCCATACGCATGCATAACATATCACTGTGCCCACTATCAATGTTTCTAAGAGAAACATGACATGACTGGCCCCGAGTGTCCCACTATCTCCTAAGGCCGTGTCCAGATATACGTCCCCTGAGGTGGAGTGCTATGAACAGACACAGATACATGTGTGTGGAAACACTAGGATCCACTCCAAAACGATGGGATGTGCTCATAGCCGGCCTTAGGCATAGGCCAACCCGGTGGCTGCCTAGGGTGCTGCACTAGCAGGGCCACCTTTCAAGTAGTTATGTCATGTAGGTACACCAGGATGGGGGCACCATGTGTTGTGGTGGTGGGCACCATGGAGCCCTATCGCCTAGGGCAGCGGTTGACCTAAGGCCACTCCCGTGCTGCCATAGGAGGGGTAGTACGGTCCGCAGGTATGTGCTGAAGTGCACATGAAACAGCGGTCTACAAGGATTACCCATAGTGGTGACACCTGCACAGACGGTTATAGCGGGACATACACACGACCATGCACACAGCTCAGATAGGCATACACACACCATAAACAGGCAATGATACACAAGGTTTATGGCGTGTACGGGTACAGTGTCAGTACAGCAAGGATAGCTGTCTGCCAAGATATCCAGCAGATGTCTCTAGGGCGTACCAGAATACGGACGTTGCATGGACAATGAGTGGATATGCATCGTACCACAGTTCTATGTGTCAGCCATGCAAATATGCGATACATGGGACAGACAGCTGTCCATGCAAGGGCAGCTCTATGGGCATAACATATGTATGTATATATACATCGAGAGAGATACAGATGGACACATGTGGCAAGGCCGGGAGTGGAACGTACACAGCACTACCCCACCACACCACAGCAGGGCGCACGTGGAAAACAGGCTACGGAGGTCGCCAACCACAGCAGGCACACAGGCAGTCCACTAGCCGCGTCTCAACATCCACAAACAGAGATGTTGGCAGGATATAAGTGTTCTGCGGAACCTCTAAAGCCATAACCTATGAACCCATGCGGCTGGGAGCATAGACACACACACACAGCTGGCAGGCATGGGGATTGACCTTACTCCCACCTACCCAACTGCACGACAGTATGACACAGGTATGGAACGCGCTACATGGACCACTGAACACAGCACCGTCAGAGGCATACGTCTAGGTGGGTGACAACATCCGTAAAGGAATAGACACCGATAGCCAAGGTATGTGTTGCGAAGCGTCTAAAAGAACTACTCTCTCCAGGGGCAGCTGGAAATACACACACACACACACAAAGGGAAGGGCTGGGAGTTGAACCTACGCTACCTACATGAACACACTACAGCATGATGCATTTACAAAACGCGCTACCGAGATTACTGAGCACAGTGCTGTCAGAGGCATACTTCTAGGTGGGTGACATCATCCATAAAGGAATAGATGACAATAGCCAAGGTATGTGTTGCGAAGCGTCTAAAAGCATGACTATCTCCAGAGGCAGCTGGAAACACACACACACACACACACACACACACACACACACACTGGGAAGGGCCGGGAGTTGAACCTACGCCTACCTACATGAACACACTACAACATGATGCATTTACAGAACGCGCTACTGAGATTACTGAGCACAGCGCTGTCAGAGGCATACTTCTAGGTGGGTAACATCATCCGTAAAGGAATAGATGCCGATAGCCAAGGTATGTGTTGCGAAGCATCTAAAAGAACCACTCTCTCTAGGGGCAGCTGGAAACACACACACACACACACACACACACACACACACACACACACACACACACACACACACACACGGGGAAGAGCCGGGAGTTGAACCTACGCCTACCTACATGAACACACTACAGCATGATGCATTTACAGAACGCGCTACCGAGATTACTGAGCACAGTGCTGTCAGAGGCATACTTCTAGGCGGGTGACATCATCCGTAATGGAATAGATGCCAATAGCCAAGGTATGTGTTGCGAAGCGACTAAAAGAACTACTCTCTCCAGGGGCAGCTGGAAACACACACACACACACACACACACACACACACACACACACACACACACACACACACACACACACACACACACGGGGAAGGGCCGGGAGTTGAACCTACGCCTACCTACATGAACACACTACAGCATGATGCATTTACAGAACGCGCTACCGAGATTACTGAGCACAGCACTGTCAGGAGGCATACTCCTAGGTGGGTGATATCATCTGCAGAGGCAAGGCAGCCGATAGGGAATGAAGACAGAGTGCGCAGTCACACAGAATGTTACCATCCCAAGGTGGGCGTACAGTAACACGGTAGTGCTGCACTCGGGAATACCAACTAACTACGGAGCACAACATCACGACATGGATACGGGATGCACCACAGACAGTATACCCTATGAGAGGGCAACTGGCGTGCATGATGTAGGCAGCCATTGTGGCATATCAACCACATATGACTCACCTGGACGGCCACCATGGCTATGCAGGATGTCATTGGCCATGGCTACACGCCTAGTAGCAGACATCGGTGCTGACTGTACTGTGTTCCCACGAATGGCGTACTGGTCATGCCCTCACACCTAGCGGTCACGAAGGGGAAACATACATGCACACGGGGTATAACCACAGACGTGCGCGGTGTGCACTGTACTGTGTGTCCATCTACACAGCTGCTTACTGGGCATGCTCACACACTTAGCATTTGCAGAGTGCAGACATGCATACACATGGGGTGGAATCATGGAAGGGCAGAGTGTGGACCGTCGTGTGTGTCCACCTACACAACAGCAACCTGGGCATGCTCACACACGTGGCGGTTGCAAAGGGGGAACATACATGCACACGGGGTATCTTCACAGACAGGCGCGGTGTGCACTGTACTGTGTGTCCATCTACACAGCTGCTTACTGGGCATGCTCACACACTTAGAATTTGCAGAGTGCAGACATGCATACACATGGGGTGGAATCATGGAAGGGCAGAGTGTGGACCGTCGTGTGTGTCCACCTACACAACAGCAACCCGGGCATGCTCACACACTTAGTATGTGCTACGCACCGTCCGGCATGCAGATGGAGTGTATACACCGCAAGTCACGGCCAGGTAAATCTGTCCACACGCACAGGGTGGACACACATGCAGTTACACGTACACACACAGATGACATCACAGGCGTCACGGGTGCAGGCCGAACATGTACACACTGCAGTAAACACTGTAGCTGCCATGCCAGCACCATGTCATCGGTGCAGCAGTATGCCTCACGGTCCAGCAACAGCATGTGACATATGTCCACAGGTCTATATGGTGGTGTACACCCATCATGCAGAGTACACATGTACTATCAATGATCCCACAGGTGTGATGTAGTCCGCCCATATCGGTATACATAGACAGGCATGCTCCACACATACCACAGCCCTGACACAGATATGACACATGACTGCAGCTGTACCACAGTGAAACAATGTCCGGATATGTCATATAAGTGATTGTCTGGCTGTGTGCATGGACTGCACACAGGACACATACGAAGCCTGTGATGTACCACATGCATAACACTGGCGTACGCGGTAATACACACACAAATGGAAGGTGGACACATGTCTGTGGTATGCTTCCCCTACAGGGTGTAGCGGTGTTGACTGGGACACATACCCTTGTACAGTTTGCCTGTGACAGCTGTGATACCATACCACAGTCCATGTTCCATGTATGTCGACACACATGTCACAATGTAGCAATGCATACACACATGGCAACAGGGGATACATGTGACACGTGTACCGTGCATGGTGCAGCCATGCATGTGCAGTGTCCGATGTCCATAACACAGTTGCAACCCCCTACCACATGCATACCCATTATGGGGGCCGTCATATGGTGGCATAGTAACAGCACGCATGGCGGTATGTGTGTACATCATGTGTTTAAACACCTGTCCACATGCATGTGTGCAGGTGGTGGTCACAGGTGTGTTACACACCATCCTACCCTGCCATGTGCATACAGTCTGCTATGTCGCCGTTACATGACAGTGCTGCCATAATGCATACCCATCGGTCAGGTGTCATCGACCGTATGTCACATGGCTACTGTAACACCTACCACCTCCCAAGTGCATATATCGGCACATCTGCCGGATACAGTGTTGGTGCGCATAATGCACTACATACCGCTGCACGCCTGCACATGTCCCATATGGCGAGTGTGGCATTCCCAGCACCGACATGTGTGCAGGAATGTGTGCCCATGTATGCCACATATCGGGGGGACTATGTCCCACGTGCCACACATCACTGTACACCATGGTAGAGATCTGTACATACCTCAGTGTGGGGTGCATGGATGTGGATGGTGCAGTACATGCAACACGTCATCCCTCCGTGTAGACATGTGTGGTCACCACCATGTGAGTGTGTCAACATGTCTGTATGTCTGCTGCCTGGTGTGAGGGTGTATGCAGATATAGTGTTGTAAACGGACACTAACCACACAGGGTGGCCATCCCATACTGGTGCTGCATTGTACGACCCTGTCAATGCCATAGGTGTGAGCCATACTGGCCACCTGTGCAAGTCCGCCCCCTGTGACATGGCATGTGGGTGCATTGTATTGTGAGGGTGCTGACCACACAGGCAGGTGTCCCCATCTGCACACAATGGGGTGTGCGCCATAGTGGTGTACACCCCACGATTGCGGACATATTCCTGTACCGGTACAGCGTCCTACTGCTGCACAGCATGCACCACAGCTGACAGGTGACACCTGAGGTCAGTCGCCAGCACGCTGTGTAAGACACCTGCAGAATGTCACCATACCTGTACTGTGTCATGCCATGTATGTGATGTCTCTGTCCACCGTAGCCTGTGGCACCGACCACAGGCATCAGGTGCAGTATATGTGTGGACATGTGTGTCATGTACTGTGTAAACAACGTTACACTATGTCTGGCTCCGTGTTCCGCAGGTTTTCACTTAGAACTTCTCTACTTGCAATCTAAACTGTCTGTTCTCTATCACAAAAGCTCAGCACCTGCTCCCAAAGTATTCTTATAAAGGTAAAGTACATGTATACTAGACGGAGTACTATACTAGCCTAGAATCCCCTTGAGTACCCACTTCCCTATAGGTCCCTTCTGACCCAGTTACACAGCAAACGCATTCACGTTCTCTGGCATGTCGAAGGGTCAATTGCTAGCAACCTCTCCTGTTCAGCTGGTGAATCTGGGCATCCTGAGGCAATGTTACAAGTGTCTCATGGACACGGACAACCCGCACCTCCCCCACAAAACAAAATACATGTGAAAGATGCAACTATATAGCCAGACAGGAGGCTGAGCTCTCTCAACCCACGACCGGCAAGACCAGATGGGAGGAGAAGGACACCACGCACACCACAAACCCAGTGTCACATGGAACTATCACAACTGCAAAACAAACACATAAACACACAAAGACATACTCAGAGGCACTGTTAAAACATGTGCCGAACCTACTGAGGCCTCCAAAGCAGACACCCAAGCAACTGCCTCCACAAGACATAGGACATGCAACACATAGTTCTCAATGTCAGTGTGCTAAACAGTCACAGCCCTTAAGGCCACACACAATGCCAGACACACTTGTAATAGGTGACGCCATAGTCAGACACACCGACGTCCCACCCACCAGACTGAACAAGGGAATGATCACAGTAGGCTGCCTGTCGGGCACTGGAATCCACCACATAACACAAGCACTCAGGTCACTCCGCAGCATGTACAAGTATAACGTGGTCATTGTCCATGCTGGTGTCAACGACCGGAGACATACCTCCCTGGGATACATGAAAGGAGACATAGAGGGGCTCTCAGATTGTGTAGCCCAGGCCATCATGACCCTGACCCTGAGCAGTATCCCACCCTCATCAAGAATTATGCCACAATACAGAGTCCGAATGATCAGCTTTGATAATTGGCCTAATTACTGGTGTCAGTCTGAGGGGGTCCAATGTCCTCTTGCCTGGGATGACATGCTTGACACGCCACGCTCCTTCGCAAGGGACGGCTTGCACCTGTCGCCCCTGGGCTTCCTGAGTTTGGCAAAGGCTCCTGCCACCTCCATAGTGCCCACTGCAGGCAAGGCTCAAATGATAAACCTACCGCCCTAGACTACAAACCTGGAAAGAACTAAGGGTAATACTGCTCAATGCCAATAGTCTACGCCCAAGCTGCACACCCTCAAAAGCCCTCCTCAGTATGGAGGACATCAATGTCAGTGCTGTGACTGAAACCTGGTTCAGGGCTCCTGAGAGCACCCCAGCACTATCAGGTCATACCTCATATCACGCGTTCAGGACCCAAATCAGGACCGAACCACAGAAGGAGGGGGAGTCTCCATTTCCATGAAGGATACCCACACCTCCAGGTTGGCGGAAACGCACGTAGCAGCAGGGACCATCCAGGTGCAATTAACCATAGGTAGGACTGCCCTACAGTTTGTAGCATGCTACCGACCACCCTCCCAAACCCAGGATACCCACACAGCCTTCCTGAAGACACTGGGGAGTATGAATGCTCTCCAAACACCATCATATTGGGTGACATCAACTACCCATACATAGACCGGGAACATTACCCAGGACCCAACACCCTAGACCAAAGGTTCCAGGTGTTCATACACCCGAATGCTGTGGAACAACTATGCACCATACCCACAAGAGGAGGAACTATACTAGTCCTGATCATCACACATGGGGACGACATGCTCCACACAGGATGTACATCCCTCAACAGTGAGGTCAGACCACATAGTGATCTCACTGGAGATCCACATCCCACCCCCAACACTGGCAAGGGAAACCACAGTGAAGACCTCTCCACAGCGAACCCCACACGTCATACGACTGGAGTGGTACCCTACAAGGCCTCCGTGCCAGTGGAAAACACAGGCCACGCTGCTGAAACCCTTACAAATGCCTTCTACGAGCACCCCCAGGAATGTCTGGATCAAGCAATCCCTAATAACATTAGGACCTTGTCCACCAAAGGCAGGCACACGGTCTGGTGGACCCCAGCCATAAACAAACCGTACAACAAGAGGAGAAAGCTACTACATGACAGAGCAATATCACTACCAGGGAAGGCATCACTGATCAATACTGGCAGTAACATACGATCACTCATACAATCATCCAAGGCCGCCTGTGGGAGAGGACTCGCAAAGGACACATAAGACAACCATAAGGCCTTCCTTAGCTATGGTAGTAACATGGGTGGAAGCTCACAGTTATGCTCGGAATTAGTCCAGAATGGTACAATGATCACTGAACCCACAGACATTGCCAACATACTGGCAGACAGGTTCCGTGCATATATCTACCCTCCCTCCCCCCCCAAGAGGGGAGGTATCTATCCCACCAGAGTCTAGCCTCCCAAACATCTCGAATGCCCAGGTGAGAGCTGCTCTCTCTAAAGCAGAAAACACAGCATCAATGGGACTGGACGGTGTCCCCGGCTGTGTGCAACACAACCTCAATGAGGACCTCAACCCGCACATAAGGCTGCTGTTTAATCTTAGCCTTACTACAGGTTACGTACCCGATGGATGGCATACGGCAACTGTGGTCCCACTCCACCAAGGTGGTGCTCCTACGGACTCTGGACATCACCGCCCTATAAGCTTGACGAGCCTTGTCTGCAAAGCTATGGAGGGGACCATAATGGAGCCCATAAATGAAGACATTGGGGACCGACAAATACTGGAACATACCCACGTCGGCTTAGTCAAGGGCAGATCCTGCCTCCTGAACCTGGTCGACCTGTTCGGAAGAGTCACTAAGGCCATTGATGGGGGTAAGTCAGTTCGCACAGACTACCGTGACCTGGCAACAGCGTTCGAACCAAACCCCATGCAGGCATCATAGAAAAGCTCACCAGCGTAGATGTAGAGCCATATGTCACACGATGGGTTGCCAACCGGATCAAGGACAGAACCCACAGGGTTAGTGTTCCTGGTGCCATGTCAGACTCCAAGCCGGTCCCGAGCGGTGGCCCACAGGGCTCAGTCCTGGGCCCCCTCTTGTTCGGCATTCAACTTTCCGACGTGCATGCAAACATAGGGGGATTGTGGCAGACAAGGTATGCAGATGACTGCAAACCGGCCACCATAATCGACACCCCATCAGACACAGACATCCACCTGAGGTCTCATAGAAATGGATAACTGGTGCCAGAGCCATGGCCTGAAGCTACATGCCAGGGAAGGTATAGACCTACCCTTTGGGAAAGACAAGGTAACCCCGAATTACCACATAGGTGGTAATCCATTAAACATGGTTGACGTGATCGGGGACCTGGGGACCCAACTTGTCGGTAACATCTCTTGACACTCACATTGCCAATGTGGTTGGGAAGACATTCCACATTGCCCACCTGGTCATGAAGGGATTCACATCCAGATCAGGGGAGGTCATTGTACCCCTGTACTCTTCACTCATCAGACCAATGATTGGGTACAACGCCCCATTCGGAATGTACCTAACTCAACACCTGCAGCAGTTGGAAGGACCCCAAACGTTCCCCAACACAAGGATAAAGGGGCTGAAACATATGTCACACGCTGCCCGACTGAGGGAACTCCGGCTCTATACATTCTCATACCGTCTGCTCCGAGGTGATCTGTGCCTGACATACAAGGCCATGTCCAACCCGGGTTTCATGGACATGCTCCACCTCATAGGATCCAAACAACCACAGGCATGAGAGCAACAGACACAAACCTCAACACGGATATAAATAGGATGTGCTGGAGGGACAGGTTCATCGCCCAGAGACTCCCTACACCATGGAACAGATTTTCAGCCCTTGTGAGGCAGAGCCCCTCACTGACTCTGTCCAAGAGTAATCCTGACGTGTGGATGGGAGATTGTAGGTATGCCCCAGGAATCACCTCTGTGTCACTGCTGGACAGAGGGACAGCAGACCAATGGGTATAGTATCCTCATCCTAAGGGGTGGTGAAAGCCACACACACTCTGGCTAAGCTTATACATGCCGTAGGGCACATAGCCTAGTATGTACCTATGCACCTATGTACCTATGTAGGTGTCCAGGCAGGTTGCGGGTACATGTGGTATGCTGATATTGCCAGATGTGCCTGTGGGTAACCCACATCTACACGTGGGGGACTGATAACAGTGCTCCCAGTAGGCATATGCGAGTACACCATATGAGGCATACAGGTTAACAACATGGTACTACACATGTAACCATCACACATACCGTGTACACAGCTCAATGCATAGTGCACCTGCACTGCATGGTATGTCTGCTGCATGATGACAGTACACAACCCACGTCACATACACACCTGTCACTTGTCATACACAACCACTGCAACATACACATCACACGCTATGCGTACACAGGTATCACATACACCTCTCACTATCTTGTCCACCCTGTGCATCAGAATATATTTGCATAACCTTGCAACGATGGTGTGGATGACAGTGATGTGGCAGAGGCTTCATCATATGCACAGGGTGATATGTCTGCCAGGGGCATAGGCTGTACCAATGGATGACATCATGTGTGTGTGTAAGGGCCGGTGCATTTACTGGGCATGACTGTGCAGAATGCATGTGGATGTGGTGGAGCCCTACAGTTGTGTCTGCCGTGTGTGGGTATGTGTGTACACAGTTCAGCCATACGTGATGCCTACACGGGGTATACTTGGCAGCCCCAGACTGTACAATGCAGGTTGTATGGCTCACTGTGTCCGTCTGTGGCCACGTGACCCGTGCCTGCCTGGGGTCGCACGGGCACTACCGGGTGGAGGTATGGAGTGGCCACTCTCCGATGACACATGTCTGCTGGAACCGTGTCCACGCTGGGACCGGCCAGGGCCACATCCACGTGGCCTGCTGTGTCCTGGTGTGGTCGGTGTAGCACCAGCTGCACTGCTGCTGCTACCGGCACTGTGTGAGTGGGCATGAGAGGTGGCATGCACACATCGACCTACACTAGGTGGTGTTGCTGGCCTACGGCCACGTGTCCTACACCTCACCCCTACCAGGTGTTCCAGCACAGACAGCTCACGCTCGCAGATTGACATGCCTCGGTCGAGGATTCCAACCATTTCACCTAATCACCTATCCAGTACATTAGCAATCTGCTGTTGAGCATTTGCCAATGACTGGATGTTGTCATTTAGGGAACGGATTGCGGCCCTCTGCAGCCTCTGCCCTTCTTGGTTCTGCCGTTCAGCATGTGCCTATGCCACCATTACAGTCTGGAACATGCGTCTGGTGATACCAGCTGCTGCGCCTTGTACAGCAGGTGCATGTCTGCCAGAGGTCCTCCTACAACAGATGCTGACTGTCCTTCCTCTATGGACAACGGTGATGTGGTATGTGTCGGCATCAGAACCATGTGCGGGGATGAGGGGGACATAGGTGGGATGGTAACCAATGGCACAGCTTCTGCCCCTGACAACCCTGCCTGTACCTCATGCATATGGTCATCACCGCTAGTATCTGTGGGGACACTAGCATCAGATGGACCGCAGGAGGGGAACGCACCTACACCACCTGTGAATACAAAGACATACTGTAAGGTACATTACACACACGCAGACACACACACACACACACACACACACACACACACACACACACACACACACACACACACACACACACACACACACACACACACACACACAGACACACACACACACACACAGACACACACACACACACACACACACACACACACGCACGCAGACACACACACACGCAGACACACACACGCAGACACACACACACGCAGACACACACACGCAGACACACACACACGCAGACACATCATGCATGTGATATTGCAGATGGCATGCAGCATTCCCACACCACAGCACAGAGAATGCAGGCCAGACATTAATAGTGTTAGTATGCATACTGCCCTGGGGTGCACACTACATCAAGCAGGTGTCATATCAGTAGGCATGCAGTACACACATTCATGGTAGTTTGCATGCGTCACCGTGATACACCATGTGGCCACAGACAGGTTAACAGTACACATGGCTGGCGTCACCTTGACATGTACTACGCCAACATGTGCGATAACATGTGGACATGTGACAATGGTGTCCCACCACATGCACCGCATCATACTGGGCTTCACAGTGCAGTGTTATGTGTACAGGCTATGGATAGAATGCATGTGTAACAAAGATGTCTGTGCAGGTGTGGTTGGTGTGAGCCGTGTACATAGCTATACAGTGGGGAGTACAGGCACTGTGCCACTGCATGGCAACAGGACACAGGTATGTTGCTGTGCGATGCATAACATGGACGCATTGCATTGCCATGTCTGCAACACAGTCATGCTGTTCCACAGTACATATATGGTAGACATTGGTGGCACCCCCGGTGGCTGCAGACAGGCATTCTGGTTGTCTGGTGTACCACATCAAATGTACAGGTGGTCCACTACGGCTATGATCGCACTATGTGTGGACAATGTGCAATGGTGTCTATCCACTTCAGACGTACTGTGTGGCAACATGCCTGTGGCTATCACCCATGGCCATGTTTGACTGGGTCATGGACAATTGTGTGTGATGGGCATCGTGTACCCATCCCTGTGGTGGCCCATGTGCCATACACCCATATAAGTCAGAGGTGTCACAATCCAGAGGGCTATGCAGAAAACAGTGTGGATGTTTGCTATGTCGGGCATAGGTCATGTCATGGTATGACAATATTGCAGACAGAACACCACGGGCATGGGACATGTCGTGTGCCATGTCACAACGTGTGCACACAATGCAGGGGCATATGTCACATTGGTAACACCTGTGTGCTGCCCAGATCACAGCTCACTATGTGGTACTGTGTGCGTACCACAAATGGTGTTCCAATGAATACTACATATGCATCCATTGTAGAACACCTCTACCGTTGTATGCATAGCTGACTGCACATATCACACTGACAGGTACTGTGGTTTCATGCCGGTGTATAATAACGGTTGTATCTACTGCACATGGGTGGCATGTGTGTGTCTGGTGGTGTGACCTGTATACCGTGACTGGAGCAGAGCCCAGGTGTGCATGTTATACCTGGCCACATGGCGAATAACTCTACACTGTAACATGCCTGTTACTAACAACAGTCTCACCTGCGACGGACCCATGGCTGTGTGACATGCCAGAGGTACCTGTATAGGGGCGACACAACAGTATAAACATTATCCATGACTGTAGCCACAGTAAGCACTGTGCATGTCACATCATGTACCTGTGTGATAGCATGTGGTATGCACACGTCTGCAAACACAACGTAGCATACTGTAGTATGCGGCTTGTGTGCCCATATACCTGGCATGTGTTGGTACATTACGTGGTGTACAGTGACACCCACACCTACAGCAGATATCATACACATATGCAAGACTGACTTACCAGGCAGCTCCAGGCTCATTGGTTGGGAGACACCCACCCCCACGATGGCAGCTAGTGTTTCTGCATGCTGTTCCCTGGGTGTCCCCAGACTGGCCAGGAGCTCCTCCGTGTGTGTGAGTGGGGGCTGGGTTGGTGGCCCACCACCTGTTCCACGTTGTTCTCTGGCGATTGCGGCGGCACGCTGTTTCGCATGCCGTATTAGGTCCGTGCAGTGTCGGCGTATCTGCTGGTAGGTGCGGTTGTTGCCACCCACATCATTCACCCTCCTGCGCATATCCTGCCACAGGTCATCCCGCTGCTGCGCTTGCTGTGGAACATGGCTGAATAGCAGGTCATAGTTGTCATGGAGCAACGGTATGATTACGTCATCCTCCTGGCGGCTGAAGGCTGGCAGCTGTGAACGAGGCATTATCTGTAAGACATAATGATGGTGACAGGTCACATTTACACTGATGTACTGGCATACCGCTGGACATACATTGCTATGACATGTACGACATCTGCACAGTAATCTCTGCGATGCATCATGACACTGACACAGCTGACGTGTTGCTGTCACACCTGTCACACCGTTATGCAGCGGGTATCATATCATATCTGTGTGTCAACTCATCACACTGTACACACCCCATGTAGATGGTAACCTGCTGTGGACATGTGTACCTGCCTGCACCTGTGTTCATACCAGTCGGCACGTGTCCCGATGTGCGCACAGTTCTACTGTTCACCTGGATGCTGTGTATATGTCGCTAGGCATCACAGATGCAGCCATTATGAATGTCAGTGGTGGCACTGCACACATACACGTGGACAACTGTACATGCATGTGTTGTGCCATGTACATCTACACAGCACTGTATGGGTGTTGGACAACCTGCCATGGCTCGCCTGTATTGCACATGTGATACACATGGGACAATGTGTAATCATATGACATTAGCAGGGATGGTCATACATAGCATGTGCATGCGCACGTTGTACACGCCAACACACAGCACCTGTGACACCACAAGGTGCATCAGTGCCACATTACTGCTCTGGATAGTTGATAGTGCAAGTGCCATTTGGCCATCGCACCATGTATGACTGTGATGGCACGTGCAGCCTTGCTGGACAGGGCTGCATGATATGGCAGGGTATGTCACATACATGGCACAGGGATGTGTCCCACCTGGGGGATACTGGTATTGGGAGGGTGGCTGTCCATTCTATATGTCATTGCTATGGGTATATGGACATTACGCATGTCTATCATCATGGTGTGGACAATGACCTTCTGCAAGGTAGGAAGCATGCTGCTTGGTGGGGGTGTGTATGGTGCATGCTGGTATCGCACATCCATGCATACACATTACCCCTGACAGGTGCTATGTGCTGTGATATTGTTCAACACAGTGCTGTATGTGCCCGCACGATGATATCCCATGCACATGGATGGTACCCCGGCCTGACATGGGTACCACATATGTCTACATCCAGTGCCTGCTGCCACCGCCATGTCGGCGGGTGCACCACACAGCACCATCCCTCCCACAGGGACCGTGGTGTTGGGCACAGCATAGGTATCCATTTATGGGGACAGGGATGTTCACATAGCGGGGGCACTGCTGGTATCATCCATCAGACCATACACGTATGACGCACACCTCACACACCCAGCCCATTCAGTATGTTGTTCGGAACACTGACACAGCTATACTGCTAGGCCAGGGACATTCCCAGCCGTACATACACAGATGCATGAACATCTGTCTGTGGCATGGGCTACAATGACGGTGGGGTTCAACACATACCGTGTTTGACTGTGGCTGGTGCAGATGTTCTGTGCACATGTCTACACAGTAACCCTGTTCTACTGTAGCCAGCGGTGAAGTGCTGTGCACATGTCAATGCTGCACATTGTGTTGGTGTCTGTCTGTCAACAGGCCAGTGGTGGAACATGCAAGGGTATTAGTGATCAAATATGCATGCCGCCCTGTACAGCTGTACTGCTAACATCTCAGGTGCTAATGTGTCATGGACATGCACACCTTACCCAGACAGGTGGTAGTGGGTTGCCACCCGTACCCATCACCTCTTGTGGGTTGCTATTATCCAACACCCTATTTGTATTGTATGTTCAGGCTATGCACCTGTGTGGGACATGTGGGCATGCAATGCGCTACTGCATACCTTTGCACCCATTGCACAACATGTCACACAGGTACACTGGCAGCCATACACTTCACAGCTTGATGACGGTACGACAGGTGTTGTACACACGTAACACATATCCTGTGGGACATGGTCGTATGTACAGGCATGTCTGACAGTCACGTACCACTGCTACTCCTATATGACGGATATGCAGTACATGTGGCAGTACAGCAACTGTCACATGTACTCGTGCAATGCTCCAATACCAACATGGAGCGGTACTGCCTGTGGGGGATGTGCATCTGCATCCATGCTGTGCCCATAGCTGACAGTTGTACATCAATACGTGCAACATACCTCATTTGGTGTTCTAACGGGTGAATGTTCAACATGGCTCCGCATTGTTTGGGTCTGTCACACAGTCATTGTTGTACATGGTTTACATGCCAGCCATGGCTTACTATATGTGATTCAATGTAATTCATTGGGATACCATCATTATACATTAGAGCGGCATATTCCAGCCATCACATAGCCTTCCTAGATGACACTGTTAGCCAGCCAGTAGTAGGTGTTCCGCCATCTGCACATTAGTCACACAGTACGAGGGTGGCTGATACCCATTCTGGGGACAGGGTGCTGACAGCTGTGGATGGGTATGATGCTGTCGACAACCATGACTGCACCTGATGGTCACATCTGGATGGGTAACATTCACAACACACACCTACCTTCATGTAGTAACACATCATCTACAACAATGGACATTCCTGCCAGAACAATGTGTGCAGTATGTCTGTATGTCTACTGTAGGCACCACTGGTGGCCCCCAGCATGGCAGCCAACAGCACCAGTGTATATCCGCGGACCCATGGGTTACACCATTCACAACACACCTGTCTCGGATGACCCAGTTGTGGATCACAGTGCAGTTCCACACATCATGTTACACTAGGCATCATGCACTGATATGTTGCGGACATGTGAACAGCTGTACAACTCAACATATGCACACATGACACATCACCTGGTACAATATATCTCTCATACAATGTGTTATTGTGACCGCCCTGTGATGGCATTACACAGGCTACATGTACTGGGACATGCGATGGCTCACCGGTGTCATTACCCTCTGGGTGTGTGTCTAGCCAAGTATACAGTAGACAGTGGTCTGAACACAGGGACACTGTACATTGACCTACTGTGTCACTGCAACTGTTGCCTATGCTCATACTGTTATTGTACAGGCATGTGGTATCTGACCACTATGACAGTCCTGGTCGACCACACTGCTGTGGCACTCATGACCTGCAGCCATCTGCCTGGGGTGTGGAGCACACATGTACATCTTCACATGCTATACTGCCTCTGTGGCGGTGTCACATAACTGTCTCCGGCAGGGCTGTAACAGGCAGGCACGGCATGGGGTCATGTGGAACAATGCTTGCATCTTCCACTGTGCTGCACACAAGCAAGGCACACACACTATTGCACCACTCACATTTCTCTGCAGTGACTGGGACCTGCCTCCATGCTCTGCACAGCACGCCTGCGAGTACGGATTGTACACGGATCGTACCTCCCAGGCACATACCTGGACTGCAACACCCACAGGTGAGGGGATCACACATCACACAGTGTTTTGCACACATCCTGGATAGTTGCCTAACACAATGCATCATAGGTGCTCAATGTGCGGATACCCGTATTTGTGACCGCTAGACACATTGTAACACGTGACAGAGTTGACATTGTACACCACAGGTTACATGCCATCTGTGTTGTTATACTGTACATTGGGCCTCAGACAGCTGATACTGCCATGTGCTGACAGCAACCCACACTTCCCTAGAATAGACACCCATGTACCTACACCTGCTTGAGGCATGCACTCCGCCCAGCTGGCTGACACATTACACAACACATAGGTTCATAGGTTCATACTAGGCTATCTGCCCGAGGGCATTTACAAGCCTAGCCCATAGTTTTGTGGTTTACGCCACCCCTTTAGTATGGGGAACTATACCCATTATTTTGCTGTGCCTCTGTTGAGCAGTGACACTGAGGTAATCCCTGGGGTATATCTGCGATCTCCCATCCATTGGTCAAGATTTCTCTTGAACAAGGCCAGCGAGGTGCTCTGCCTCACATATACCAGGATTTTATTCCACAGCATAGGGAGTCTTTGGGTGATGAATCTATCCCTCCAGCACGTCCTATTAATAGCCGTGTCGAGGTTTAAGTCTCCCGCCTTGTGGCTCTGACGGATCTAGATTTTTTGAGGTGAAGCATATTCATCAAATCTGGGTTTGACATGGCCTTGTATGTTAGGCAAAGGTCACCTCTGAGCAAGCCGTAAGTGACTGAATAGAGCTGGAGTTCTTTCAGTCGGGCAGCATAGGACAGATGTTTGAGACCCTTTATCCTTTTGCTGAGGAACTTTGTGGCCTCTCCAGCTGCTGCAAGTGTCGGGTCAGATACATTCAATGGGGCATTGTACTCAATCATTGGTCTGATGAGTGATGAGTATAGGGAGACTATGACCTCCCTTGATCTAGATGAGAATCCCTTCATGATAAGGTGGGCAATGTAGAAGGTCTTCCTAACTACTTTAGCTACATGGGTGTCGAATGACAGACTACTATCAACCTGGGTCCCCAGGTCCCTGATAACTTCTTCTGTGCTCAGTGGATTGCCACCTATTTGGTAGCTAGGGGTAACCTTGTTTTTCCCGAAGGGTATGACTATGCATTTTTTGGCATTTAACTTTAGGCCATGGCTCTGGCACCAGTTATCCATTTCTGTGAGACCCTTCTGAAGGATATCTGTGTCAGATGTGTTTTCTACTATGGCCCAGTTTGCAGTCATCTGCAAACTTTGTCAGCCATAACCCTCCTGTGTTTGCTTGTACTTCGGAAAAGTAGATGCCAAACAAGAGTGGGCCCAGGACTGAGCCCTGTGGTACACCACTTGTGACAGGCTTTGAGTCTGACATGGCGCCAGCAACTCTGACCCTGTGGGTTCTGTCACTCAGCCAGTTTGCAACCCATCTTGTGATGTATGGGTTAACATTTAAGCTGATGAGTTTTTCAATGATACCCGAGTGGGGTATTGTATCAATGGCCTTTGCCAGATTGAGGTAGGCTGTATGGACTGCCTTTCCCTCATCAATGGCTTTGGTGACTGTTTCAAAAAGTCAACCAAGTTTAGAAGGCATGATCTGCCTTTGACAAAGCCAAACTGGGATGGATCCAAAGTCTGCAAATTCCCTATGTCTTTATTTATGAGGTCCATTATGATCCTCTCCATGGCTTTGCAGATAAGGCTTGTCAAGCTAATGGGCGGTAATTTCCAGGGTCGGTGGAGGCACCGCCTTTGTGAAGTGGGACCACAGTTGCAGTGCCACTCCTGGGTACATATCCAGAGGTAAGACTATGATTAAACAGCTGTCCTAGCTGTGGGTTTAATTCCTCGTTGAGTTAAGTGGAGCACACAGCCGGGGACACCATCAGGTCCCATGGATGCTGTGTTTTTGCTTTGGAGAGCAGTTCTCACTTGGGCGTTGGAGATGTTTGGGGGCTGCAATCGCTTGGTATAGATATCTCTCCTTTGGGGAGGGGAGAAGTTTGCACTGAACCTGTCAGCCAGTATGTTGGCAATGTCTGTAGGATCAGTAATCTTCACATCATTTTGAACTAGTTCTGAGCATATCTGGGAGTTTCCTCCCAGATTTCTAACATAGCTAAAGAAGGCCTTATGATTGTCTTTTGAGTCTTTAGCTATTTTTCTCTCAAAATTTGCTTTGGATGATTTTATGAGAGCTCTTAGTTTTTTACTTATAGTGATCAAGGGTGTCTTACCTTTTAAGGATTTTGCTCTATCTTGTAGTAGCTTCCTCCTTTGTTGTAGAGTTTGTTTATGGCTGGGGTCCACCAGACTGGACGCTTGCCTTTGGTACAAAGAGTCTTTGTTTTGCTTGGGATTGCCTTATCCATGCAGTCCTGCAGGTGCTGGTAGAAGGCATTTGTAAGTGATTCAGCGGCTTGAGTACTGTTTTCCATGCCTGGGCCTTAAAGGAGACCACACTAGTCTTTAGAAGTGTGAAGTTGGCTTTCGAGAAGTTCTTTACTGTGGTCTTTTTATTTCAGGTGGGGGTGGGATGAGGACCTCCAGCGAGATTAGTTTGTGATCTGATCTCACCAGTGAGGGTATACTTCGGTGTTGAACATTGTGCTCCCATGTTCGTGATGATGAGATCAAGTATGTTTTCTCCTCTTGTGGGGATGGTGACTAGTTGTTCCATGGCATTTGAGTTTATGAATTCCAGGAACTTTTGGGCTAGGGTGTTTGGGCTTGAGTAGTGTTCCCAGTCTATATTAGGGTAATTGAAGTCACCTAGTATGATGGTGTTTGGTGATACATTTATCCCCTCTAGTGTTTTCAGGAAGGCCATGTGAGGTTCCTGAGTTTGTGAGGGTGGCCTGTAACATGCTACAATTTGCAGAGCAGTCTTGCCTATGGTTAATTGCACCTGGATGGTCTCCGATGCATCGTGCCTTGCCACCAGTCTTGAGGTGTGGGTGTCTTTGATGAATATGGATACCCCCCTCCTTTCTTGGTATTGTCTGGATTTTGGGGCGAGGATGCATGATAAGAGGTAAAACCTGATAGTGCTGGGGTGCTCTCAGGAGCCTTGAACCAGGTTTCTATCACTGCACAGACATCGATGTTCTCCATACTGAGAAGGGCCTCGAGTGCGTGCATTTTGAGATTTAGACTTCTGGCATTGAGCAGCATTACCCTTAGTTTTTTTCTTTTTGTGTTCTAGGGTGGTAGGTTTAGAATTTGAGCCTTGCCTAAAAAGGCACTATGGGGTGGCAAGAGCCTTTGCCAATATCCGAATCCCAGGGTGACAGGTGCAAGCCGCCTTATGAGCAGCGTGGCTTGTCCAGCATGTCATCCCAGGCAGACAGACATTGGATCCCCTTTGAATGACACCAGAGTTTAAGCCAATTGTTAAAGCTGATCATCTTATCTCTGTATTGTGGCATCATTCTTGGTGAAGGTAGGATACTGCTCAAGGTCAGGGTCATACCTGCCTGGGCTACATAATCAGAGAGCTCCTCAATGTCTCTTTCATGTAGTCCAGGAGGTACGTCTCAGGTCGTTTACACCAGCGTGGATAATGACTGAGTCGTATTTGTACCTGCTGTTGAGAGACCTGAGTGCTTGCGTTATGTGGCGGATTCTAGCGCCCGACAGGCAGCTTACTGTGACCTTCTCCTTACTCAGTCTGGTGAGCGGGACGTCAGTGTGTCTGACTATGGAGTCACCAATGACTAGTGTGTCTGGCATTGTGTTTGGCCTTAAGGGCTGTGACTGTTTGACACTCTGACTGTGAGGTCTATGTGTTGCAGGTGTTGTGTTCTGAGGTGGTGGTTGTTTGGGTGTCTGCTTTGGTGGCCTCTGCTGTTTTGGTAGATTTTTGATCAGAGCCGAGTATGTCTTTGTGTGTTTATGTGTATGATTTGAGGTTGTGATGGTACTATGTGAGACTGGGTCTATAGTGTGTGTGGGAACCTTCTCCTCCTGACTGGTCTTGCCAGTCCTATGTTGAGAGAGCTCAGCCTCCAGTTTGGCCGTATAGTTGCATCTCGCATGTATTTGTGTTTTGTGGGAGGAGGAGAGGGTTGTCTGTGTACATGAGGCAATTGTAACATTGCCTCAATATTCCCAGGTTCACCAGCTGAGCAGGAGAGGACACTAGCAACTGATCCCTCGACATGCTAGAAGGACTAGACAAAAAACTTTAAAAGAGATTCGGGATGTGGGTGACCGAGAAATGGGGTTTGCCTTTTGGGGTGCTATCTATAAGAGTGCCGTATCAAGGTAATAAGTACTGTAGGAGCAAGTGCTAGGTTTAACAGATAGAGAAAAGTCTACTTGGAGTCAAGTAGAGATGATCTTTTAGGTATTAGAGAAAGTGCTAGTAACAGGGATGCTTAAAGGTAAGATTGAAAAGAATGCACTCTGCAGTGTGCACTAGAGAAGTTAGATATGAAAGTAGGTAACTTGAGTTTTACCTGTTTAAAAAGTTAAGGTTTAGTGGAGAGTTACTATTTTTAAAACAGCAAGATGGACTGAAAGGGGTGGTTACTTTTGTATTTTGGTACTATGAAATACTGTAGGATGGCCAATAAATTTAAATAATTGAAGGGGTGGGATTTCAAAAGTGATGGTTTTGTGATTACTCACATAAGCCAGTGAAAGTAGAGAGAAATGAGATATATGGTCAGATTAACATAAGAGGCGGGCAACTAGAAAGACAGTGGTATTTAACAAGACAACTTAAATGGGTGGGAGGGAGGGAAAAAATTCTGCCTGACTCAGAACAGAGAGAGCTGTGGTCTCTTTTGAAGTTTTAATATGCTGTTCAAACAGAATGCAAACAAAACACAAGATAAAGAAAACAAACTACAGTTTGTAACAAACTACATACCATACCTACACTACCCTCAGCATGCACAATACCTCCATGTGTCTGGTGTGTTGCACCTGGGGTTATCCCCTCTTTGGTGGATGAACACATATGCTTCACGGCCCTGCTAGCCACACCCTGGAAACACACCCATCGCAGCATACACGGAACATGTGTACTACAACCAGTACTACTGATGTCTGCTGACAGCAGTTGTTAATGGCATGACACCCCGGCAGATGGACAGTGTACATACATATGCTGACACATACCACAGTGTGCTTCCGTAGCATGTACACAATTGTAGAGACCATGCTATTCCACACAGAGACATGGTGGTACTGACCTGTTCACAGACGCCATGGTGGTGGTCATGTTCCATGCACATATGATGTATGAACACATGTGCAGGCTGTTGCACGGTGGTGTATATTCACATGTGTGGGGTGCATCACTTGTCAGCCATGGTGAGTCCTCGAGGTCCATCACATGCTCCAAGGCTAGCTACCTAAACATGACTGCTGCACATTGCGGTGTGGGGCCTCAGGCAGTGTGGTGGTATGTCTGTATTGTTTGGCTACATCCACATTCGATGTCACATACAATAGTCACCCAGGCATTGCAGACCGAGATAATGTTGGCAACGTGCCAGGCGATGATGTACTTACCAACAATACACACTCTCACTCACTACAGGGTTACAATCCATACATGGACATCATAGTGTCCCTGTGGACACATACATGGTACTGACATGCACACGTTATGTCCTGGGACACTGGCCTGATGTCACCTTCCGATGTCCCTGGCTGTTATGTCCCACCAACCTGTTTGGTATATGTTTCCGCACCAGCCCGCTATATTCACTGCTAGCCTGTTGTCGGACATTGTGTACCCAGACCGCCGCGTAGCGGCATCTCTCGCACTACCCATGGGTGGCACCGCATTGCACGTGTGGGACTGCAGTCATACACCCATGACTGGACTGTTCTGAATGGCACTGGGGCACATCCTCACGAACGTGCTTCCCGCACACATTGGTGGCCTCCAGGCCTTTCCTGGCACCCTTGTTGGGCTTGTGTGCACCACAGCACGCCACATACACATGCTGGCCACCTGTCATACCGTTGCATGGGCGGTTGGGGTGGTACAGAGGCCAACACATCAGACGTTGTCCTCACATTGCCCTTCAGCACCATTCCACATTCTGGTATTAGCAACGTACACATCCACCTGCACATCATACCCTGTGTCTCAGGATGTTATGCTATATGACTCGTGGACAGGACACACAGTGGTGCAAGCATATCATAGTACCTACTACATGTCAGGTACATATGGCATTACACAGTCCTCAGTCATGGGGCCCCTCATGTTCACTATTTGCTTACATACACAGCATGCTGTCACAGAGTACTGTCCATGCCTAGATATCCCATGCCTACATACCTGGCGCCATTATTGCTCCACCAGCTCATACCGATACCGACCATACGGGTGTCAGTGTGGCAGATACATCATATGAGTGTCATGGCATCAGGATGCATGACACATGGTGCATGCACATCACCTTTGCATAGCAACATTCACCCACTGACTATCACATGGATACTGGCCCCGTATATACATATCACATTGTACATGGTTGCTGTACACACATATGCCCCACACAGTCCTGTGGTTACCGTATTCCACTGTGGCATGGATACCCTTCTGCAGGGCCACACCTATCTGTACTGTGTGTGATGCTGGTACATAGGTAGCCATTGTACTTGTGGCATACACACATCTACACACGGTCAAGGGTACAATACCACATTTCTGGTGTACCTTCCACAACAGCTACAACTTTACATGGCACAGCATTGTCATGCCACGATGTGTACCAGGCTCGGACGGTTTACATATGCGGCTGACATACGGAAAACACATCTGTACACATCTGCATACCACATACGCAGGGGTGTCTTCTGCTCTGACACGGACCATGTCCTCCGCATTACTGATGCATATACTCCTCATACATGACATTTGCGGTGGGCAGTGTGAACGGACTGCTCATGGATATGTGCACACACGCCACACTGCATGGGCTGGGCTTCTGTGTTACTTCCGCAGACACAACACACACCATGCTGTGGAACATAGGTCCTGTGCACATCCCACAGGGACACACAGTAGCACTCTTCATGTGATACCTCCCTTGCTGTTTGGGTGACACGTAGTCATGGTACCACCACAGCAGCGGTACTGTGTAGACATGCAGTTGACACCCACCTCTGCTGTTCACAGGACACTACCATGGGGAGGTGACACTACTGTGTACACTGCACATGTGTTTACACATGGACCTGCCAGACTTCATTGTTGCCCATGGTGCACCTGCTACAGATCCTTTGGGCATGGTTACTTGGTGTCCTTTCCATTTTGGCTGGCTATAATGCTACTACTCTGTCCCATACCTACAGGCCATATGTATCCTGTTATTGTACATACCAATAGGCGATACCTATGTTATGCATGATATGCCTGTGATACTGTGTATAATGTCTGTCATATCCACCCTGACAGCTTTACATTACACATAGTTGACATAGTATCTCCTACTGCAGGGCATACATGCACGTTGGCCACACATTACGTATGACATCGACGGTATATGCCCATACACATGCGTGCTGTGACAGTATACATACATGTCCTATCCCCTGCTATGGCACTTCCTTGTTGGACATCCATTGCCAGCATCGGCGTGTGGTCTGGCATTGTTCTCTCTAATGCCCCCCTGTGGCAGCCCTTGTGGTGTCTCAGCTGTGTACATGATGTCCCACTGCTGTGCACACGGTGTCCACAGTCATTGGTATGCTCAGCAGGATAGCACTACATAACCACCTTTCACCACTCTCTGCATTATGGACAAGTGTCATTACTTACAAACACCATTCCCATACAGTACAGCTTCGCCATACACATCATGCGTTACACAACCGGACATATCGTGTGTTCTACATACCTTGTCGGTGTTTCGTTCCGTGTTTCGTTCCGTGTATCGGTTTTCCTTTTTATTTCACTTTCGGTTGTACACTGCTGGTTCGGTATGAGCATACGGTTTGAATATCCTGAGAGTCATCCTTATATCCGTCGATACCTGCAACATGTGGGTTCATCCCACCAATTGCTGTTCCTCAGTGAGTAATTATGTGCATATCACCTGTGCATCTACTCCATTCAGAAATTACGCGTCGTAACTGGGGTATGATTGGATTCCTCACCTGGGCGTTGGATATTTGCCCTACCTTCGTGGAGATGGTCTGTATTGTGTTATGTTATGTGTAACTGCAGCTGCTATGTGTGGCGGCAGGTATATTTCGCAGTGATGTTAGCCGTGGATTGTGTGTGTAGGGTATAGTATTTGGTTCGACATGTGGGTGTCCCTGTCCTGATGACGTCTGTTGATGGCGTATTGCATTCGGATGTGTAACATGGCTGTTGTATTCCTTTAAACAACGCATGCAAGTATGCATCCACCTTTGATTGTGTTTCCCACGTGAGATGTTGCGGTTATGCAGATGTCATTGACTGCCTGTATGTTTGTGCTGCTATTACGGTTTGTATTCCTTTAATATGTACGGTGGGGGATATCGGTGGTTGTAGGTGACGGATACGGGTTGTGGGCCTTGCATCTCTACATACACAGTATAGTTGTCTGTGTGCTCCATCCCTACCTGGAGAGTTGACAGTTAATTGTCTGTTGGTATGGGATTGTAGGTTGTGTTGTTGTCATGTGGTGTCGGTATCGCCTGCGGGTGTGCTTGATGCATGTATTCCTCCGTCACATCTGTGGTATATCAGCGGTTGTTTGTACGTGATGACTATCCCTTGTCATTCTGTCCCAGATATTTACAGTCATTGTGGTCCTGTTGTTGGGATGGCCTGTTTGCCAGTGGTTGCCACCTATTCAGATGGGGATTGCTTGTTTGACACTTGTAGAACACACAGCGGTGTTTACGGGCCGATACGTGGCCACGGTCAGTACTGGGGTAGCACATACGTATTTCCGCGGTACATACCTATAGCTGTGTGACTTTGCCAACGTATCATTTTGCAATTAACATATCGGTGTCATACATACAGGCATGAGTATTACATATGTCCTTTCCATTTCCTGTGGGGTATATTCCTGTGCTACAATCTGGGACATTGTCACTTTGTATCGTTCTACGTCACAACACGCCTAGCCAGGGTGGGGCTCTCACTACTACTTTGGGACTACTGGTGTACATATGCCTGTGGCTAGTGTACTGTATGCCTACACATATTATTCCACTCTGCCTCTAACATGGCACCAACATACACATGTTACAGAGACACACACATTACACTCACACAGCAACACACACGGCACCCTCACCACACACGTACACATACTACGGCACTCACGGGGATGGTTGCACACAGTACCTGCGTGGGCCACGACACCGGCGGTGGTGTCTACCTCTCCCCTCATATCATCATACTATTACCCGCGCATGTACTGTTACAGTACTGTGGTCTGGCGATGTTTCCACCTCACGGTTATGCATTTCGGTATGTTGCCCGTTCCATGGTTGGTGGTATCCTCTTCTGTTGAACCTCCCGGATGCTCAGGTTGTCGTTTCACTATGTATACTATGTACAGATATCGCGTGTTACATCTCAGTCACCTTACATCCCTCTGATTCCCTGTCTTAACTGTAGTACTTATATGTATATGTGTACATATATTTCGATATATGTAATTATATCTATCTACATATATGTATATACACATATATATATATTTTATATGTATACACCTTGCAGCGAATGTGGCAGCATACAGCAACGCCATCTGCTGTAGGACCTGCGTACTGTTTGGGTGTTGGCGTTCCATGCTTCACTGGCTGTTGGGTGTACAGTGTTTGGGGTCTGCCTATGTTGGAGTCACACATGGGGCCACCCATACGGTACACTTTACGGGTGGTCATGTTTGTGTGCCATCCATTTCACTGTGTGTGCAGGTAGGGAGGTGTCAGTCCATGGGGCCTACGCTGTCAGAGTATGTGCTATACGTTCCCTCTTTGCCAGGGCATAGGCATATTGGGTACGCCTCCGTCTGCCTACTGGAGCTGGCACAGTGTGTTTCTGGTCCTGAACCCTCTGTGCCTGGACTGGCCTTGGCAGTTGTGGTGGGCTTTGTGGCCCTTCACCGTTATGTCCCTGCAGCAGCTGCTTCCGCAGGATCATATTATGTAGCATGGCACATACTATGAATATGTGGGCACATGTGCCTGGAGAGTACTGCAGGGCTCCACCGGATGTATCCAAGCACCGGAACCGTGATTTCAGCATCCCAAACACACACTCTATGATTATTCTGGTTTGTGCGTGTGCCTCATTATGGCATTCTTGCATGTGTGTGTGTGCATTTCTGATGGGAGTCATCATCCATGGCTCCAGTGCATAGCCAGCATCCCCCACCAGGTGGCCTTGTGGGATGTCCCCCCTGGTGAATACCTGGTACAGCTGTGAGGCATGCCAGATATGGGAGTCGTGGTAGCTTCTGGGGCTGCCAGCACACACATCCATGATAATGCCCTGAGCATTGCACATGACCTGGCAATTGATGGAGGGGAATCCCTTGCGGTTTATGTAGCATCTACCCTGCTCCCCAGGTGGTGACTTGATTTGTATGTGCGTACAGTCTATCGCACCCAGTACCTCCGGGTATTGTGCCACACGGTGGAAGTGGCGCATATTGCTAGCCAAATCCTCCAGAGTTCTGGGGAAGTATATGTGCTCATTGGCATGTGGTAACATGGCATCCAGAAACTGGTGTAGTACCCTGGATGCTGATGCCTGTGAGATGCCCATTATATCCCCAGTTGGCCTTTGAAAGGTACCTGTGGCCAGTATTCGCAAGCTTACACATACCTTTGTGTCCACTGGGATGGGTTCCCCTCTGTTGTTTCTTGTTCTCAGGCATGGCCGGCACAGCTCCACTATTTGCTGTAACGTGTCCCTATCCACCCTGTAACGCTCTACTATCTCCAGGTCTTGTAGCCCCTGGTAGGTTACCCTTGGTCTGAGCACTCTCCTTCTCCTCCGAGGCCTATGGTAGTTGTTGGCACCCTCCTCCACAACACCGTCTGTCTCTAACACATGCTGATGGATCACAGCCATGGCAGCACCCAACATGTACATTTTAAAAGTTCCCCGTGTGTTTACACCTATGGTGCGGCGTTTGGGAATACACGGCTGTGTGTTGTGTGCATCCACACTTTATACTATTGTGCTGTGCACCCGGTGATGTCATAGGGTGTGTCTGTACGGCCGTATCTGAGGGTTATCTTCCGTGTTTTACCGTTGGCACTGCAACGCTGTTGCCTTTGGTGTTGCATTACTCTTGCCTGCAATGGATTACCTTTCGACCTTCCCTTACTATTTCTGCACGTTGCACCTACTATTTCCTGGCATGCATCCTGCAGAGCCCTGTCATGTGTAGTTTCTGGGACATGGCATATCGTGCGTTTTGTGTGCCGCCGCCATTGTGCTGCCTGTCTGCTTGGCTCTACTGTGTCAGGTCTTCACTCTTTGCAATCTGCTACCTCCCCTACTTTCTTTGCATTCATATGCCTCCCCTATCCCGTTTTGCAGGTTTCTACATGCAGAGTTGTCAGCTGCCGCCGATTGGCCTTCGTGGGTTGATTAGTGTTGATTGCTCATTATTACTCCAATTACACTTCTTTCGCATTTCCTCATATTCTCAACATCACCTTCCTGTTTCCGATGTTGTTTGCGGGGCGAGCGTCACATGACTGGGTTAAGGGAACGTAGTCATCCTCGTGCACATGCACCTCTGCGCGCATTGTGTGCTCTCAGCTCAACTATTGCCCCACACGCAGGTCCTGCAGCTGTGATGTGCAATGTACAGCCCAGGTTTGCTGAGCTCCAATGTGCTTCCTCCTACAGTGGCACACCCCTCTGCAGGTGACATGTATTCCCTCTGAGCCACTCCTCGGTGTATTACCGCTGTGCCGTTTGGTACAGCCTTACGCCGACGGGGGGTTTGCGATTCAGTATTATCTGCCTAATTTGCATGGCATTGACTACTAATTCATAGTTACCACGCCGAACACTGCCGCGAGTCCTTGGTAACCCTTGCACCGTGGTTGTGGCTTTCCATGCATACCATGGTGTATTATGGCTGTGAAGCTGCTGAGTATTATGCTGCTGTTTTATAACATTGTCATATTATTTCATTGTTTTGCACCTTCCGCAAACATGTCCTGGGGTTCTGCTGTGAGTTTCTGTGGACATACCATTTATGTTATTTTTTACATGTTGTGCATGTTTTCTTTTGACATTCTCTGTGTATTTCACCATTGGCATATGTTAACAGTGTGATACCTGAGGCTGACAGTCTTCCATTACTCCTATGTTATGTTTGGGAAAATGTAAACCGTTTTTTTTTGGTTTACATTGCCGTGGCCTTATGCTACGCCTGCACCACTTCGTGGATCGCTATATGCCTTCATTTGCATGGTGCAACACAGAACATGGGGTGTTTAGCATACCTATGCCGGGGGAGGTGCAGATCCGGCGCACGCCGGTAGTGCACGTGGAATTGGATCGTACCTGAATCGCTCGGCGGACATATTTGGCGTTGTGACGCCTACGCTATGCGTGCGCCTGGCACAAGGTTCATGAATCCCGGGGAAGGTTTTATTTAGGACAAAAGTAAGTTCTATCCTTTGTACTGACCATGGGTATGTATCGGCCTCTACACCCCAATGTGCGTCCTGCAAATGTCCCACCATGTCCATTTGAAAAGGTGGCAACCCAAGCCAAAGAGGTTCAGTAACCAACACAACTGCAATGAGTGCAAATATCTGTGACAGAAATACACGAGACAGCTTTCATGTAGCAACATTTCATTACATATTGATGTATTTTCGGAGGGATTGAAGGATCAACATCACATGCATGCTATATAGGAACCAATTAACAATGGCTTAATGAATAAACTTGCAATAACCATAGTATTAGTTTACTAAATAATAGGTCTTCAATTAGGGAAGGAGCCCCCACACGCATATGGAATATTTATAAATGCAGTCCCCACAAACCTTTATCTGCCATGTACACCCACCTATATCTCCCCCACACCCAAAACAATTGTAATACAGACTGTAATAACATCACAAACATCCACTCACTCAATGACATCTGCAGAAGTGTTAACATACCTTGTGAGAGACACACTTGTAATGGCGCCATGTGAAATCATTGCTGTTGTACAATGGAACAGACGTCGATGTAACAGGTTTTTGTTTGCAATAGTCTCGTATCAGACGGTTGAGATAACAGCTACACTCACATGTAGAACTACATACTCTAGCCAACACACACAATCCACTGGGGACATGAATTCAAAATATCTGTGTCTCTCCATATAGCAGTTGCAGTTCATCACAATAAAACACATCCAGGCCGTCTTCCTCGAAGGTAGGGCAAAAGGACAATGCCCAAGTGGAGTATTCAATTATACCCCACTGTTGCCGTGTAATTGGCTAATGGAGTAGCTGCACAGCTGATGTGCATGTAATAATTTACTCCGGAACACCAATTGGTGGCAGGATACCACGTGTTACAGGTATCTACATATAAAATAATGGCTTGCCATACATTCAAACTGTATGCTCATACCATAAAACCATTTAAACAAGAAAGGAATAACACAGATATTTTCGTAAACTCGGACCACTAAGAAGGTATGTAGAACACTCAGTATGTTAGTGTATATAGTGCCTGTTCTGTATTAATGAAAGGGTAAGCAATGCATACAGTGGGAAAAGGTATTATGTAGTGATGTCTTGTTGAGCATAGTAACGCTTGTAGAAATTGTGTGTACTGCTGTGGGCCACAAGGTAAACACCTCATACACCACAAGGGATGCTACATAAAGACTTTAAACATAACAATTCCACTCCAGCCACTATCAGTGGTAGGGTTTGTCCAACAAGTACGTGCCATAACAGGGGATAGTATATGTTGATATACTGTAACAGTAGGCATATGTATGGGCGTATAACGAGAATAACATGCCTAAGGTGGTCCTGCTGTGCAATTATGCTTTGCCTTCTGGGATATTGTTTCAAAAATGTGAAATGTACAATATTGTAGGTAGATATGTCAGATATTTTACATAGCATTACTGTTATATTATGCAAACATAAGGTATGTCTATTGGCATGTACAGTACATAATAACAGGATACATATGGCTTGTAGTCACCACACAGTGTAACAGCATGATAGCTAATTGAAATGGAAGAGCTACTCAATTATCCATGCACAAAGGACATGTAATAGCTTCATAGGTTCATAGTTAGGTACTATACTGTCTGGCCAAGTCCATTTGTAAGCCCAACTACAGTGTTTTCACTGGTGGCACCTCCCTAGGTTAGTGTCCTGTGCCTGTGAACAGCAGAGCCATTTGTTTCCTAAACCTGTGTACAGTACAGCCACTGCAGTGATCCCTGGCATACATGTCCGTCTCCCATCCACCCATTGAGGTATCTCATGAAGAGTGCTAGTGAGGGTCTCTGCCTGATATACATAGGAATCATGTTCCAAAACATGGTGAGTGTCCGGTTCAGGAATGTATCCCTCCAGCATGTCCTACTCATCGTTGCGTTTGGGTACATATCCCAGAGCATGTTGCTCTCAGTGGCTTTTGCTTATGTTGCTTATGTGGAGCATATCCATCAATATTGTTGTGGACATGGGCCTTGTATGTTCAGCAGAGGTCACCTCTGAGTATGCAGTATGCAAATGAGTACAGTTGTGCTGCATACATCATCCTTCGGAGGTCAGTAATCCTGTTGGTGTGTTAATATTGTAGTATTTAAAGCCATTGCTGTTCTGTAAGGTACACCCCAAATGGGGTGTTGTACCCTTGAACATGTCTCATAAGTCAGGAGTATAGAGGTACAATGGCTGCCTTTGTTCCGGCTACAAACCCATTACAGATTAGGGTGGCCACGTAGAAGGATATCCATGCCACCTTGGTAATATGGTTATCAAAGGAGTGGGTGCTATCTACGTGTGTACTAAGATCCCTTATAATGTCTTATGTATGTAGGGGACTACCACCTATGTGATAGTCAGTGGGTGATAGGTGTAATACAAAGGGGATGTCTATGCACCTTGTGGCATGCAGATTGAGGCCATGTTATTGACACTAGGTATCCGTCACAGTGACACCCTTATGGAGGGTGTCTGTATCAGCTGGTGAATCAATCATGGCTCCTAGTTTGCAGTCGTCTGGAAACCTATTCAGGGAAAGTCCTTCTGTGCTAGCCTGTACCTCAGTGAAGCATATACTGAACATGAGGAGCCCTATGACTGAGGACTGGGGTACGCCAATTGTAACTGATGTACGTGTAGGAACTATGGTATGCTACCCTCACTGTGTGGGTCCTGTCTGTGAGCCACTTTGCATAACATCTCGAGATGTAGGGGTCGATGTGCAGGTGGATGTGTATGTTGACAATACCAGAATGAGGAACAGTGTTGAAAGCCAATGAGAGAACAAGGTAGGCTGTGTGGACCTCCTTACCATCATCTACTACCTTGGTAACTGTCTGAAAGGATTCCGCCAGGTGTAGGAGCCATGGTCTGGCCCTAACAAATCCAACATGGGTGGTATCAAAGGTCTGGAGGCCACCAATGTCTCTGTGAATGACTGCCATGATGATGTGATCCATAGCCTTGCAGAACAGTCTAGTCAGGCGTATAGGGCAATAGTTCCTCTGGTCCATTGTTGCACCACCTTTATGGAGTGTGATAACTGTTGCTGTGCCACAATGCCTGATACAAGGCTATTAGTGAATTTGGTGCCCAAGTGGAGAGCTATGTTGTTCTGATGTTTGTGTAAATCGCAGCCTGGGATGTTGGACGGTCACATGGAGTCTGTGTTCCAGGCTTTAGAGAGTGCAGGTTTGAACTGCGTAGTTGTGATCGCAGGGACTCTGCATTGTTCCTGCAGAGATTTGGGCCCATTAGGGTGTGAGATGGGTGTAAAGTTAGCATTGAACCTATCTGCCAGGATGTTGCCAATATCCATTGGTTTTGTAATATTCCTGCCTAACCATTGTATGTCACAGCAGATGTGGGTATTGCCATCGAGAGTAGTGACATACCTCCATAATGCTTTATGGTAGTCCTTGGAATGTGTTGCAGTAATGTTTACGTAGCTAGCTTTGGAGGATGTGATAAGGGATCTCAGATTCCTACTGAGGCTGCCCAGGGAGCTACCCCACCCATGAGATTGTACTCTACTTTGCAACAGTCTCCTCCTTCTGTTGTACATTATGTCCATGGCAGTGGACCCCCAGAGTGGCGTCCGTTATCTGGTGGGTACCATCATGGCTCTGTTTGGGATAGCATGATCCACGCAGTCGTGTCAGTGCTAATGAAGTGCAGTTATGTATGTTTCAGCGTTTGTAACTATATTGTCCATCTGCACAGGTGTCATGACGTTTACTAGTGCTGCCATAAGAAGCCCAAAGTTGGCTTTGTAGAAATATTGTACTGTGTTTTCCATGAAAGGTGTGGTGCTGGAATGTGGCTAACAAAGGTGATTAGCCTACGTTCAGAACTGACCAACGAGGGGATAACCCCAGATGTGGAACACCAGTCACACATGTTGGTAATGTCCAGGTCTAGGATATTGTTGGCCTTGGTGGTGGTGTGTATAGGTTGATCCAGCCGATTGCAGGTTATGAATCCCAGAAAGTGTTGGCCTAATGTGTCGGTACATGAGTAGGTATCCCAGTTAAGTGTGGGGTAGTGTCAGTCTCACATCAGTAGTTCCTATTTGAACCCTACTTTCCAGTACACCAAGAAATGAGGGCCGTTAACCGTGGGGTATGGTGTGGAATCCGTAGCAAGCTACAATTTGTATAGCAGTTCTGGCCAGAGTTAGTTGCACTTGGATTACCTCTGATGCATTATGCTAAGCAACCAGCCTGGAGGTGTGTACTTCCTTGTGAAATATGGACACAACTCTGCCGTGGGTGTTCCGGTCTTGGTTACATGACTGAAAGGTGTGGTCTGCGTAATAGCCTGCCAGTGCAGGGGTTCTCTCTGGAGCCTAGAAGCAGATCTCAGTCACTGCAGAGATATCAAAGTGGTCCATTATGAGGAGTGCCTCGGCTGAGTGCATTTGAGATGAAGATGTCAAGCATTGAGTAACATTACCCTCAGGTTTTGCTTGCCTTCCTGTTCTGGTGGTGAATATGTTATTTGAAATGTGTCTAAAACAGGCAGTATAGGAGCAGCAAGAGCCTTAGAAGTTATCCGTAATCCCAGGGCAGACAGGTGCAGGTCATCTGTACCAAAGCATCGTGTTCTGTCGACCATGTCATTCAAAGCAGACAGATACTGGATACCCTTGGAATGACACCAGAAGCATAGGCAACTGTTGAAGTCAATAATTCAGTCATTGTAGTGTGGTATCAGTCTGGATGAATGCAGAATGCTTCTCAGGGCTTGGCCGATACCTGCCTGGGCTACAAGATCAGAGAGCTATTGCATGTCCCTGTACATGTAGTCCAGGAAGTTACATCTCAGGGCATTCACACTAACATGGAGAATGATAGTGATATTGTACCTGTTGAGGAGTGACCTGAGTGCATAGGTAATGTTGCGGATCCTGTTACCCGACAGCCAGATGAAAGTGACTATCGCCTTGTGTAGCCTGCTGAGTGGGACATCAGTGTGACCGCCTACAGAGTCACATATGACTAATGTGTTGGGTATGTTATAGCATCCTATTGGCTGTAGTTGATGGGCACACATGAGTCTGTGGGCTATGAGTAATTGGTGTTGTGTTTGATGATGGGGGCTGCCTCTGTTGCCTACACAGAGTAGTGTGGAGAGTCTCCGCAAATGTTGTAGTCTTACTATGTGTGGCCTATGGTGGTGAAGATCTAGTGAGACTATGTGATGAGTGGGGTGTAGTGCAAACTTTAACATCCCCACATGATTGTCAGGTTCAGTCTAGGTTGGAGAGAGCATTACCTCCAGCATGGCTACATATGTGCTTCTCCCACAGGCTGTAGTGTCGTATGTTAGGAGGTAAGCATTGACTGTGTACATGAGACAATTGCTATATTGCCTCATGTTGCCCATATTCATCATATAGACAGGCAATAACACTGGTAAATGACACTTATACATGCCTGTATATTCAACCATTTCTCACAAGATATGTGAGTTAAGTGTGTACAACAGCTGTTGTACTGTAAGCAAGCTGGAAATGTAAGGACAAACAGTGTTTACCTGTAGGAAATGCGTAGGATTTAGTGCTATAGTAATTAATAGCTCATGAAGTGCTTACATGTTCTGAACAAGTGCTGAGCATGAATAAGCAATACAGATAGAGTGTTGGATAACATAAACTCACTGCCCCCCCAACAGGTACACAATCCCATATCCATGAACACTACAGACCCCTGTAACCATAGCTATGATGGTACAAGGTGCACTCAGGCTGCATGTGATCTGTCCACATCCCTGGTCGTATAATACACATATGGCAAAACAGTTTGCTCTACACATACACTTCCATGTAAAACATAGGTTCATGTCAGTCTGTGAAAACACTGAATGGAGCACACCAACAGTTATCACAACCCAGAAAGTGGAGACGCCACTCATAATGGGAGGCACTGCACTATTACCCTGCTGAGTATGGTCTGAAAGTCCATGAACCTTAATCAACGTAGATGTTGTTAGCAGTACAGATGTAGGTGACAGTATGGATGAATTCACACTGCATAACATACCTGTGACAGGTCATAGGACATCATCACCCATATTGTGTTCCACCTACACTCAGTATACTAGATGTACCTTCATATGTCACAGGAGTGTTCTACCAGTGGCCTGTTGATAGAAGAAACACTGCAAAAGGTGTCTGAGTGACATGTGCATATCACACCAGTGGCAGCTACAGTAAAACAGGGTTAATGTTTTGTACTCCCCCCTCATTGTAGCCCATACCACACAGACAAATGGGAGGCATCTGCGTATGTAAGTATGTGAATGGCCATGACCTAGGAGCAATAGCTGACTCAGTGTTGCGGACAACATACAGAATGGGCTTTCTGGGTGAGGTGCGTGACATATGTGCACAATCTGACAGCTGCTTATTGCATTGTCACCACTAGGTTAATAACCCTGTACCCATTAACTACCACCTAGGCAGCGGTCAACATTATGGACACTGTGTGTAGGGGATGGTGCTGTGCAGTTTACCTCCCTGAGCTAGTGACATCACCAGGCCTATTAGGTAGTCATAAGAGGCAACCCAAGTCATGACAGGGTGCCATCCATGAGCATGGAGATCATTGGACAGCCATACTCAGCACTCAAGTGACCAATATCAGATCACATATCAGCTTTAAGGGGTATTGGCCATGCTTGGATGGGCGACACCAGCCTTCACAATCCTCATCTCCACTATGCAGCATGCTGCCTACCCTGCATAAAGACATGTGCAACACTGTGATGTTGGACATGCTACACGTACATATCTTGATCTGAAAGGCATACGTCATGGACAGCCAGCCACCTTCCTAGTACAAGGATCGCCACATGCTGGACAGATCCCTGTGCCATACATGTTACATACTCCTGCCATACCATGCAACCCTGTCCAGCAAAGCTGCACATGTCATCTCTGTCATACATGGTGCGATGACCGCATGGTAGATGTATCATTAACTGTCTGGATCAGTAATATGGCACTGATTCACCTGTCAGCAGGAATATGGCTGTCGGATACAGCTAGAAAACCTTACATCCTATGCTCATATATGGCCCAGGGCATACACACTACTACATGACCTTGGCCGTACATGCTATAGTTGATAACCATCCCTGCAAATACCATCCAGCTAGCCATTGTCCCATGTGTATCACATGTGCAACACATGCGATACGTGGCAGGATGTTGAACTGCTGTACAGTGCCATGTAGATGTATATGGCAAAACACATGCATGTAAAGGTTTCCATATGCATGTCTGCATTGTCACTGCTCATGTCCATTAAGGCAGTGTATGTGATGATATGTGACATATACACAGCATCAAGGTTAACAGCATTAATGTGGACACATCCAGTCATGTGCTGATAGGTAAGAACACCAGTACAGGCAAACAGACATGCCCACATCAAGACAGCATTCACATGGAGTATGAGCAATATAATGAGGTGACACACATATATGGTGATAATATCCAATCCCCATCAGGTGTTACATGTGTGTGACACAAACATGTCAGCTGTGTGATTGTCATAATGATTTGCAAAGACAACTGTTCATATGTACTAAATGTAATACACATGTATGTGCAGCTGTATCTCTGTGCATCTCTGAGATGCTGTGACCTGTCTCCATCATTATGTCTTCCAGATAAGGCATCGATCACGACTGCCAGCATATAGCCACTTGGAGGATGATGCCCTCATACCATACCTCCAGGATAACTATGAAGTATTGTTCAGCCATGTGCCACAGCATGCCCAGCAGCATGATGACCTGTGGTAGGAACTTCACAGGAGGGTTAATGATGTGGGTGGCCATAACCGCACCTACCAGCAGGTGTGCAGATACTGCACGGACCTGATCCGACATGTGAAACAGCGTGCCAATGCATTCACCAGTGAACAAGGTAGAACAGGTGGCGGGCTACAAACCCAGCCCCCACTCACACCTACCGAGGAGCTACTGGCCAGCCTGGGGACCCATTCAGAACAGCATCCACAAACTCTAGCTGCCATCATGGAGGTGAGTATCTCCCAACCACCGAGCCTGGAGTTGCCTGGTAAGTCACTACTGCACACATAACTATTATATCCTATTTAGTTGCATGTGTCACTGTACAATATGTAATGTAACATCATATGCAAGGTATGTTTGCACACATGCCACATACTATAGTCTGCTACCCTGTGTATGCACACATGTGCATACTCCATAGTCTATGCTATTGTACTGGTGAATGTGTTAACATGCACAGTGCACCCTGTAGCTGTCATACAGTCATGGATAATGATCAAACTGCTGTATCACCCCTATACAGGTACCTCTGGTGTGCCGCAGAGACAGCAGGCCAGTGCAGGTGAGACAGTTATCAGTATCAGGCATGTGAATGCACAGATCTATTCACCATGTGGCCAGTTAACACATGTACACATAATGTATGGTCCAGTCACGATATACAGGTCGCATCTTTCATCAATCACACTGGCTACCCATGTGCAATATATACAAACTAAATGAAACACCGACATGAAACCACAGTAACTGTCATTGCTAGATGTGTGAACAGCTGTGCATACAATGGTGAAGGCGTTGTTCAATGTAGGAATATGTACTATACATCAGAACAACACATGTGGGGTATGCAAACAGTACTACACAGTGAGCTGGGATATGGGCAGCCCACAGGATTCACCATTGTGGAATATGCCCCTGCAATGAGTGCAGACATTGTGATGTGCCATCTGACATGTCCCAGACATGTAGTGGTCCAGCTGCAACATTGTCTCACTATCCCATAAAACATATCACACATACCAAACATACAACCCTTTGTCTGCATAACCCTGTGGACAGTGGAGTATCTGACATCTATGGGTGTATGTCATATGGGACAACACAGACATGTGAGATAGACGGCCATCACAAACATTTGCCAACACATGTTCACACATGGCCATGGAGGATGGCCAGGGACATGTAGCAACACACAGTAGATGTGATGTGTATGTGTGTACACCCTGTTGCACATTGTCTACACATGGTCCAACTATAGCCTTTGTTGAATGGTTATATAGTAGATGTGGAACACTGGACATCCTAACAGCCTGTGCACAGCTTGTGGAGGTGTCACGTAATTCGACCACATAAGATGTGTTGAACATCATGACTGTGTCACAGCATGACAGTAGTCACCTGTACAGCTTCACATACATACACAGACACCACATCAGGCCACAGATACTGTATATTTCCCTTGCTGCTGTTGGACATCACTGTCAGCTGTGCACCTCATGTGTGGTACAGAAATGTCATGTGGGACATGGTGTATTGACAAGTCTGCCATGTGTGGACACGGTTGCCAGGCAGCTAAGAAATGTTAGCAGTTGTGCAGGGGTGTCATCCGTATGTCTCCGGTGACCTGTCACCCATGACACAGCATTGTTTAGTGTGTATACACCTCAGTGACATGGGTCACAATCCACAGCATTTATGTATTGTGTATGCACACAGTCATGGCTATGCACCGTGTGTATATTCCACACTGTATAGTAGTATAGATGCCTCATGATTCCATGCAATGGCACTGTGTCTGTACTTCACACTGTATAGCAATATAGACGCCTCATACTCCCCTTCAATGGTCATGCACATCTGCTAAAAGTGCATTCTATCTGTAGGGCATACAGACAACACTGCAATGTGACACCATTGCACCACTGTACATGTGTCAGGGCACCATTGTGTCAAACATGTATGCGTGTCAATGCACACATCAGCAGATTACATGTCATACTACGTGTTAATGTCAAGGACATATGCCTCACATCAGCCATGTGTACTCTTAACCTGTGCTGGTCCACATGGTGTATCACAGGGATGCATGCTTACTACCATGATTGTGTGAAATGCATGGCTTCTGCTATGACACATGCTTGCTGTTGTGAAATGTATGGCTTCTGCTATGACACATGCTTGCTGTTCTGTGCAACCCAGGGATGTATGCTAACTACCACTATTAATGTCTGAGCTGCATGCCATCTGCTGTATCACACACATGCTGCATGCCTTCTGTCAAATCACATGCATGGTCTGTGTGTGTCTGTGTGTGTGTCTGTCTGTGTCTGTGTGTGTCTGTGTGTGTGTCTCTGTGTGTGTGTGTGTGTGTGTGTGTGTGTGTGTGTGTCTGAGTGTGTGTCTCTATTGTAATGTAGAGTCTTTGTTTGCCTTCACAGGTGATGTAGCTGCGTTACCCTCCTGCGGTCCATCTGATGTTAGTGTCCCCACAGACTCTAGCAGTGATGAACATATGCTTGACGTACAGGCAGGGTTGTCAGGGGCTGAATCTGTGCCATTGGTTGCCATCACACCTATATCTCCCTCTTCCCTGCACACAGTTCTCATGTCAACACATACCCCATCACCAGTGGCCATAGAGGAAGGACAGTTAGCATGTGTTAGCTTGGAACAGGAACCAATAATTCAAAGATGTAGGCTAACTTCACCAATGAGACAGAGCCTTAATTTGTGTAAAATACTTTATATAAAGCGCCGGTGTTTTTAATGCTACTTTTTGCTGGATTTTAAAGAGATTTTTGGTTTTATTTTGTTTTATGTGCTTCCTGTGTATCCTGTATGTGATTTAGCCCCCTTTTTGTGGCTGCTATGTGTGGCTGGGATTTATATAAAGTATTTTACACAAACTAAGGCTCTGTCTCGTTGGTGAAGTTACCCTACATCTTTGAATTCTTGGTTTGTGACTGCTTGGAACAGGAACATGTGGTGGCTACTGAAGGTGTGTCTTCACACCATGGTGTCAGTGAAATGACAGCAGATGTGCCACACAGGCATGTGGCCAGTGCTGCTCATAGGAGGACCTCTGGCCGACATGCACCTGCAGGACAGAGCGCAGCAGCTGGTGTCACCAGATGCATGTTTCGGACTGTAATGGCAGCACAGGCACGTGCTGAATGGCAGAACAGAGAAGGGCAGAGGCTTCAGAGGGCTGCTATCCATTCTCTAAATGACAACATCCAGGCATTGGCAAATGCTCAACAGCAGATTGCTGATGTTTTGGACAGGAGATTGGGTGACATGGTTGGAATCCTTGACCATGGCATGGCAATCCATGAGCGTGAGCTGTCTGTGCTGGAACATCTGGTAGGAGTGAGGCATAGGCCACGTGGACGGAGGCCAGCTACACCACCTGGTGCAGGTCTATGTGAACGAGCTACCTCACATGCCCACTCCCATAGTGCCTGTAGCAGCAGCAGTGCAGCTGGTGCTGCGCTGTCCACACCAGGATACTGCAGGCCATGCGGACGTGGCCCTGGATGGTCCCAGTGGGGACATGGTTCCAGTGGACATGTGTCATTGGACAGTACCCAATCTGTACCTCTGCCTGGTAGTGCCCGTGCAACCCCTGGCAGGCACAGGTTACGTGGCCGTGGCCGGACACAGTGAGCTGTAAATCCTGGTCTGTACAATCTGGAGCTGTCAATAATACCCCTGTGTAGGCCAGACACATGGCAGAACTGTGTACACACATACACGTACACACCAGAAACATTTGTAGGGCACCGCAACACCCACATGCATAACAACCACACATGTCCAATCAGATCACAGGCCCTAACCCACACACATGATGTCATCCACTGGTGCAGCCTAGGCCCCTGGCAAACATTATCACCCTGTGCATATGATGATGCCTGTGCCACATTCCTGTCATCCACACCATCGGTGCAGGGACATGCTCATATGGTCTGATGCACAGGGTGAACAGAATAGTGTGATAAGTGTATATTATAATTGTTGTGTACTGTTGACACGCAGCAGACATACCATGTAGTACACGTTTAGAATGCATTGTTTTATGTTCACAGTTTGTGTCTTGGTAACAACAGTAACAGCATGTTGGTAATGATGGCCTGCTTCCCTCCTTAAGGTCTAATTGCATGTGTCATTACGTAACAGTGTTTGCAGTTAGACTGCATTGTTTTATGTTCACAGTATGTGTCTTGGTAACAACAGTAACAGCATGTTGGTAATGATGCCCTGCTTCCCTCCTTAAGGTCTAATTGCATGTGCCATTAAGTACCAGTGTTTGCAAATTCCAATGTGTAAATGTGGAGTACTCACAGGCATGTATGGCAATACCAGCATGCTATACGTAGCCTCAACCTCACTGTTGGAAAGGCTGACATTCCAAAGATGTCTACACATCTACTGATCTAGGAGCATGTGAGCTGTGTACTAGGCTACAGTGGCTAGAGACATGACATCCATACCGAGTGACATCACAGGTACAGTTACATGGTGCGGGGGGTTTACACAGCAGTCTAGCTGATGTCAAGGGTAGAGGCCAGTTGATAGCATGAGGCCTCACTGTGTAGCAGTAATACACTTTCACATTACAGGATGAGAACACACACACACATACACAAACACACACAGTAACACACCCACACTCACGGGGTCAATGACACTATAACACACACTTGATACTATTGAGGTGAGGACCCCTGCCTATGTGGTAATCACCATTACAGTACTGTGCACACATATGACGCGACACAGAGAATGAACATGTACAGGTAGTCAGTAATGCCTAAGACCGACGGCATCATCAGGGTAGTTGATTGCATCACCTTGAGGGGTTAGGGGCCCTATCTGTTCTCTATGGTAGCATACATCCTCTCTCCATGCACCAGACAGCCATACATACATACATACATACACACACACACACACTAGAGTCCACAAATGTCATGCACATACAGATAGCTAACGTGTGTGATACACATACCACCCCTGCTTATGTCTTGCTTTCTACACTGCAGTATGTACAGATCTCTACAACAGTGTACAGGGGTGTGTAACAATTGGGATGTATTCCCCACCATACGTGGTATATATGGTCACACAGGCAAACACACGTGGCAGTACTGTGAATCAAACACCTGCTATCTTATGATACGTCTGACAGACATGCAGCAGTATTGCCCGCATTACAATGTGTACCGACACTACCTTAGGCAATTGTGCTGCTATATGCACACGGGAGGACTTAAGTGTTAAAGGTGTGAAGTGATTTACAGTCAATGACACCCTGACCGCTGTGTAGGTTGTATGTATTCACCTTCCAATTAACAGAACCATGTCTTACTGTTTGCACATGTTATAGTAGGACGGCTTGTGACACACCTGTGAGCTGTCTTCAGCAAACATCCATCTACAAAGGTGGCCCACCACTTTATATACACACATCCATCCATACCTGATGTATATCTTACCGTACTGTCAGTATTTCACTATATACAGGTGTCAAGTGATGGGGCTGCATAGCAACTGCATGTTGTAGTAAGACACAGATGAACTGCAAACATCAGCTACTGCATATGCATGGTAGCTGAATGCACACCACTACATGTACATGTGTGTAGGTTCTACATTCCTGTCATGTAGCCATGTTTGTATGCATTGCAATTGGTGGACATGTGTGATGACATACATGACACATAGACTGTTGTATGATATGATAGTTGTCATGGGTAACCAGTACAGAGGGAATGTTTACTCAGTCAACATTGCTACCTTATGTACTGTTAGCATTCAACAGCCATGGACCTACCTTCCATGTGCATGTGTGTAATTGCTGTAGCCACGTGTCTGCACGAAGGACAGCAAAAGCTATGCTATGTACATATGTGTTGTGTGTGTGTGGGGCATGTACATATCCACGGCAGTTACATGTATGTCATATTCAAACATGAGTGTGTTTTCTGGTGTACAGCAACAGTTATCTGTTACAGCTGTATAAGACCCAAGGCCCCTGTTATGTGTATAGCCAACCTGGTTATGAACAGTGGTATCATTGCATTGCATAACACATCATGGAACCCTATCAGTACATGGGTAGTCTGCACAGTTGCTGTAGAGCTAGGTACAGTCCACTGGTCATGAGTAACATGGTGTTGTACTAATGTATGGATGTGTGTTGCTTGTCCATGGGCATGGTGATGTCTGAGGGCTACATACTAGAATGAAGCATTTACCACTGTGATCTGCACCTGACACATTTGTGATGGCTTTTGAGAGTGTACTGGTCAGTACATGTGAGTGGTCTTCATGTACGTGGGGACACTAACACCTGGAGCGGTCTGTAATGGTCTTATGGCCCACATGTCTGTATCTGAGGTATACGGTGGTAGTGCTTGTGCACAACTGAGCCTTATGCCAGGTGTTCCTCACTGCACAGATGTCAGTATTCCCCATTGTTGGATCTAGATTGGCAGCTATGATTATGAATGCTACACATCTAGCACTGTTTAACATACACATACAATGCAGTTGTCCTGTAGGTGTCAGGGTGTTTACCTGATCTCAGGTTCTTAGTCTATGTATGGTACTATATGTGCAAAGTAGCCACTCCTGCCAGGACATCACCACGGGTGGTATTAGTGTGTCAGGTTTAGATTGCTACAGCTAAGGTGATGGACAGCAACAGATGTTGTGTAGAAGACTGGTGTCAGATATATGTAGTGCAGCATTCATGCTAACAATGATGACTATCGACACACTGTGCCCTTCCGTGTTTAGAATCTGTGTGCATACAAGACAGCCCTTTGCTACTAAGTGTGTGAGCATGCCCAGTATGCCATTGTGTAGATGGACACATAGTGCATTCCAAACGGACGTGTGCTACTAAGTGTGTGAGCATGCCCAGTGACACCTTGTGTCAGATATGTGCCTCTATGTATGGGCATGACCATTTTAATCCTGTATAGTGATACTGGTCATCCAGTCAACAGATGGCCATACCCCACTAGGATGGATTTCTACATGGAACACACTGGTTCATAGGTATGTACACCATAACTGCCAGCATCCATGTCGATGTCTGCATTCCTAGAAGGTCATATTGACTGTCTTGAAAGGTGCATTGTCTGTTGTGCGTCTCGTATCTATGTAGTGTTGTAATAGTGCTCCATAGATAGGCAGTTGTCCTGCTCACACCACTGCTGTGTGTTTGTCTCCGACTGCCTTGGGACAGTAATATGCTTTTAGACTGCTCACACTCCATACAATCCCTATCGGCGTTTATTCCATTGTTGATGATGTCACCCACCTAGAAGTATGCCTCTGGGAGTTCTGTGTTCCAGTAATCTTGGTAGCACATTCTGTAACTGCGTAATGCTGTAGTGTGATAAGGTAGTTAGGTCTATGTTCTAATCCCAGCCCTGCCAAGTGTCTGTGTGTTTTCAGCTGCCTGGGGACAGAGTAATGCTTTTAGACTGGTCATTCTCCATACAATCTCTATCGGTGTCTTTGCCTTTGCTGATGATGTTACCCACCCAGAAGTATGCCTCTGGGAGTGCTGTGATCCAGTAATCTTGGTAGCGCATTCTGTAACTGCGTAATACTGTAGTGTGATAAGGTAATTAGGTCTATGTTCTAATCTCAGCCCTGCCAAGTGTGTATGTGTGTGTTTCCAGCTGCCTGGGGACAGAGTAATGCTTTTAGACTGGTCACTCTCCATACAATCTCTATCGGTGTCTTTGCCTTTGCTGATGATGTCACCCACCTAGAAGTATGCCTCTGGGAGTACTTTGATCCAGTAATCTCGGTAGTACATTCTGTAACTGCGTAATGCTGTAGTGTGATAAGGTAGTTAGGTCTATGTTCTAATCCCAGCCCTGCCAAGTGTGGGTGTGTATGCGTGTGTTTCCAGCTGCCTGGGGACCGAGTAATGCTTTTAGATTACTCACTCTCCATACAATCCCTATTGGTGTCTTTGCCTTGGCTGATGATGTCACCCACCTAGAAGTATGCCTCAGGGAATGCTGTGATCCATTAATCTTTGCAGCATGTTCTGTAACTATGTAATGCTGTAGTGTGATAGAATAGACAGGTAGGTGTTCGATTCCAAGGCATGACAGGTGTGTGTGTTTGGCAGTCATATCCTATGTGTTGGTATCTGTGGGTGGCTAGCTCCAGGATGTATTGAGTGTGTTTTGTTGCTTTCCTATATAGTGTCCACAAATGTCATAATCGCCCAAGAGACTGGGTTGTCAACACATGCACATACATTTGCCAATAGGTCTGGTGAGTAAATGTCAGCAGCCCTACTCTTACCCTTACTACAGTCTGACCCGTGTGACACAACGAAACACACTTGCCTTGATAGTAACACCACTACATAATGCAGGTGGCACATGTGGTTTCCTTTTCATTCTTGTCTAATGCTTTGGTGTCATGTGGTCTGCTGTTGTGATATAAATTCTATATCTACGTATGTGTGTGTATGTATATGTGTGTGTGTGTGTGTGTGTGTGTGTGTGTGTGTGTGTGTGTGTGTGTGTGTGTGTGCGTGTGTGTGTGTGTGTGTGTGTGTATATATATATATATATATATATATATATATATATATATATGTATGTATGTGGACATTGGCACTATTGAATGTCTGTGCTGGATGATCTGTATGTGATCACCTCAGATGTATGTATATCTGCCATGGCTTAGTGGTAAAGCACATCGTCTGTGGTGTGCAGGGTCCTGGGTTCTAGTCGCGTAGAGACCGGTTATTTTGTTGCTGGGAAGAACAAGGGACATCGAATACAGTGATAGTAAGGCACCTTTAATCAGTTGTGTGTGGATCTGAGCGACAGTAAGCAGTGGTTATTAATTTGGAGGATCAGTATGAGTCATATAACTATGCATTAGAAGACAATACTATGCAAATGAGGTTGTCAATAGTGAATCCCGTTTATCCCCAGGGTGTGATGCAGATCCCAAGAGTGTATGTGTATAGATAGCCGGGTGCAGGACTCGAATACAGGTGAAAGCATGGGAGGGGGGGGTCAGGCATACTGTACGTACATTGGAGCCCTGTGCCTCGGGATTGCTCCTGCCTTAGCACGCCTAAGCTAGAGGTGTGTCTTTACCTGCCTGGTGAAATTGGGAGGGACAACAGCAGTAGTGGAGTAGTCAAGGTGAACAGGCTGCACAAACAGGTGATAATCAGCATAATCAGCAGATTACATGGCCAGCCCACCCCAGAACACTACGGTAAGGTGAGCAAGCACCATACACACAGGTTTCTTCCACACTGTACACTACCGCTGTATACATGTGGGGACATTTCTCGATGCAATCCAACCAAATGAGAAGGGCTGCAGCAGGCAACATAGACCAACATGTGCAGGAGGCTGATGGTGGTGAGGATGTGAATGCTACCAAACAACCCTTAGTGAGGTGACATAAGACTTTACAGACCCAGGGTAACCTACCAGGGGCTACATGATCTGGAGATAGTGGAGCACTATGGGGTGGACAGAGACCTCCTACAACAGCTTGTTGAGCTGTGCCGGCCACACCTGACACATCGAACAGGCCAAGGGAAACCCATCCCAGTGGATACCAAGGTATGTGTTGGCCTAGGTATACTAGTCACAGGTACCTCCCAAAGCACAAATGGGGATATCATGGGGATATCACAGGCATCTGCATCCAGAGTATTGCACCAGTTCACAGACGCCATGTCACCACATGCCAGTGAGCATGTACATGTCCTCAACACATGTGATTTGGTGACCAGCAATATGCGTCTCTTCCACCAAATGGCAGACTACCCTGGGGTACTGGGTGCTATAGCCTGCATGCACGTATGCATCAAAGCACCACTCGGTGAGTGGGGTAGGGCCTACATTAACTGCAGGGGCATACCCTCCAACAGCTAGGCCGTATGCGATGGCCAGGGCATTAAACTGAATGTGTGTGCTGTCTGCCCTGGAAGCTATGACGATTCTGATATATGGCATCTGATGCAGCTGTACCACACCTTTACCAATATGGACATCCCCTACAGTCTCCTAGTGGGGGATGCTGGATAACCACTGGTGTCGTGGCTGATTACACCCATCAGCAATGCATACACACCTGAACAACTACACCATAATGAGGCACACGGACAGGCAAGACATACAATTGAGTGTGTGTTTGGGATGCTCAGGTCACGGTTCTGGTGTCTGGACACATCCGGTGGAGCCTTGCATGATTCACCAGCTACATGCACCCAAATTGTTATGGTATGTGCTATGATACACAATCTGATCCTGTGGTAACACTTGCAGCAGGAATAGCATGGGGCAGGGCCACACAGCCCCCCACCAATGCCAAGGCCTGTACAGGCACAGTGTGACTTGGAGGAGGAACTACCTGAGCTGGACCCAGTAGGCGAAAGGAGGCATGCACAGTATGACCTGCCCTTGGCAAAGAGGCAACACATGGCATATGCACTGACACAGTAGGTACCCAAGAAATTTTACCCTCTCTGACTCGCACAGACAGTACAAGGGATGCCAAACATGACACTACCTGTGCTCAGCCATGTATAGGAAGTGCACTGTGTGCATCCAACATTGGCAGCCCTCCAGAACCATCCTCAGGTCTGGAACACCCTCAAGGTAGTCAATCAACCTACCAATTGGCAGTTGTATTAGAATGTGTATTTACCTGTAGCTATGGTATGGATGAGAGCATACCAGGGAATTTGATGGCCAACTGTTAGGGCAGCAGACAGTACATGTCCATAGTGGCACCATGACATCTGTAGCACATACCAGGGTTACAATAGTAGCCAGTAGTACACAGGGTGTCCTAACCCACTGCAGGTTATGGGCTGAACATCATGTGTGTCCATACAGCCCACACAAGTCTCATACAGCTGGACAGGTGTAGACCAATACAGACAAATGCTATACAGTGACCTCTGGATATGCCCAGTGGATGACTCCAACCCCCACAGACACACACAGACTACAGCAGGCCAGGCAGTTGGATGTAGGTTGTGAAGGCTAGGACATCTGAAACCACTATGCTGGTAATTAAAGCTAGGATCTGATGTACACTGGTATGCCTCCAACCAGCAATTTAGGTAGGTCCATACACTGAAATGGAGTACCTGGCATACCAGTACAGTAGTAGCAAATGTGTACAACTGTCAGCTGTGCCCCCCTTCCAATGTACACATGTGAGAATCATGTGCGCCACCACTGGTGCTGTGTAGGACTGTGGATACAGTTGGATGTCCCCCACGCTGTGCAGAAATGTAGCAACAGTCAATGCCACATGACCGTTAGCTACCCTGCAGACACAGCATGCCACCTGTTGGTGTACAATGCATGGGTCGGCACCACAGCACTGACTATCTGGACATGTAACACATGCGATCCAGTTGACCATATTGGGCATGCTCAAACACATGAAGGTATGACTGTAATGTCAGTCGACAACATGCATAACAGTCATACTGGGCATGCTCACACACTGAAACACAGGACGGCCAGGTCTGCAAACACCAGTGGTCCGGACATATCTGCCAGTACATTGCTATACTGTTGGATGACTGTGCTGTATGGTATGTGTGTGGTACTGTCTATTGTCTGTATATATGCCATGGTGTATTGGTAATTCACATGAGCTGTGTGCGCAGGGTATTGCTACTGACACATGCAAAGGAAAGTTCTTTGTTTGCGACCAGAACGACGCCTTTGGATACGGAGTGGGTAAGGCACATTCCAGCAGGTGGGAGCGGTTGTGTGTGGGTTTGCATGGTGTTAAGCACTGCTGACTTCTGGTTACAGCTCCTTATACTTGTCTAGACTCTACATTTCTTTAACAGTGCAATACTCGCATACTGATAGACAAACACGCTTACACCTGCTCGCTCACTCACTTGGACGTGCACCGACATTGGTGCTTCCATTTGTCACTCACGCTGTGTGGGCGTGATCCCTTGTGATGCCTGTTACATCGGACTACATGATTACAGTATCGGGTATGGCTAACCATTAGGCGACAGCAGGCGTTCGACTGTACGGAATCGGCGGCCTGTCCAGTGACATAATCATATTATATGCATGTCCCTCATACAACCTGCTCCCATCTGGCTGATACATGGGAACCGATACTCTGCAATGCTGAAATGTAAATGTTTTTGGGAAACGCATCTCTCTGCGGGTCATGCTACCGCATACCTATTGTAGGTTTTCCACCTTTTAGATTGGCCGACGTGAGACTCTAGGAGTAACACCTTTCCCACTTTGCATGGGACAGTCCCTCATTAGGCATATGTGTCATGCGAGAATACTCTAGCCATAGCAAATGTCCTGCTTAGAGGACATTATTATATTCTATGTGTCTGTAATAGTTGCATGTAACGGTGATTGTATACATGACACGTCGATATGTCATGGGACGTAGCATAAGCATGTTGACTGCTGCTAGACTAAGCTTTGATTTGTGCTAATATGTATATTTCTGTACTATGCATGGCTGTAGGTATGTTCTGATCTGGCACATCTGACATTTCTGCAGAGCAGGTCCCAATTTGGCCATTTGGAAAGGTGGCAGCCCTATAGGACCTATATGTAGAGCTGTCACATTTGGCAAGGCAGCACATACCCACAGCCAGTAGTAAACTGATTACTTCACCGGTTTGCATACTTTAAGGTTATTCTTGTAGCATTATAGTTGCTAATACTGTTTCCTATAACATGTAGCTGTTTCAGATACAACAAAATTATTTTATGACACCACTACACACAATATATGAACTCTTTTCCCGAAATCACAGACCATGTGCAGTAACATTCATTTTGCAGGACACGACTGCCCAGAGTGGAGTGTGCCTCACAAAGGCGAACAGGTGGTAATCCCAAACTATTATGCTATCATCTACCTAAGGTGGTCGGCAGAATATGTGCTTTCCGTCACTAGCAGACCTCACATACCAATGGGTCGGCGGAATATGCACTTTCCGTCAATAGCAGACCTCACCTACCAATGGGGGAGAATGAACACTGTATCAGGGACACTGCATAACACCCTGAGGGACACATTTAGATGATTGGTTCTATTAACCTGACATATTGACAGTCACAAGGCATATGTAGTCATTCACATTTGTTGAGGTACATGCTGTTTATGACTCATACATGTTGTCATTAGTCATTACCTGTATTCTGCCACCTGTCCACCTAATATCACTAGTTCTGGAAGTGTTTAGTTAGGACTGTGTTGCATTCTGATTCATAATCATGGACGTCCATGTTAATCGGGTATAAGGCACTGATATAGTCCCTTTGTGTTCCCCCAATGGTTTGCAGACTATCCAGTAGATGTGCTCTTCAGGTTTGGGAGGTATAGGTGTCTGCTATGCCCACATAGGAATATTAATTACTTCCACTGGGTGGGCCTACTACATCTCTGCCAACCAACACCGGCACACTTAGGCCAATTATTGCATACCCATGATTCACCTACCTGACACCCCTCTACAGCACTCATGACAAATACTTACTGTGAGCACAGCTGGGGTATGAACACACCCCTACACACTGCCCACTCTCCCTGTCTTGGGACACATGTCATACGTTTTGTCAACCCATGTGTTATTCCACTTGCACAACCTACTGTTCCGTGTACAGCTACATCCTGCTCACATCGATAATCAAGGGTTCACACGTGAAGTGAATTTTTGGTGTCCCACAAGGGACCCCGTTATTCATGTTTAAAGTGTAGACCTTGCAGATCTCTCCCACTGGTACTTTCCTGACGGTGGTTTGGAAAGCAGCAGTGTATTTACCTTTATTGCCTGTCTGTATGTCTGACCGGCCTAGCTGGGTGATGTGGGAGGTAAACGTTTGTTTATTGGACCTCCCAGTAAAATATGCCTGGTCTGAACATATGTTACCTGTAATTGCTGTAAAGTAACCTAGTTATGTACATGTGTATATCTACAATGACATATATATGTTTTTTGTGTGTATATGTGTATATATCAATAAATGTTGTATGTGTATATATATATATATATATATATATATATATATATTTATATGTGTGTGTATGTATATATATATATATATATATATATATATATATATATATATATATATATGTATATATATATGTATATATATATATATATATATATATATATATATATATATATATTTACACATCTGTGTGTCCGTTGACCAATACATTTCCCGGACAAACACACTTACACATGCATATTGAGTTTTATCTCTGCTTCAACAGCATACTATTGCCTTAGTCATTATGACACCGACACTTCACTCCGGTTAACTTGTAATCAGTATATAGCACATTATACAGCGGACAGATGTCACACTTTGTTCATGTATGGAGTACCGCTGATAAGTGTGATGTGATACAGTGTCATTTGACCCATTCCTTGTCTGCACAGCCTATTATTCCTGCTACTGTATTTGTTTCTGTGCACATTCATATTATTTTTGTCAATAAATGGAGTGCATGTGTTACAGAGAATGTACGTCAACATATTGATGTCTGCATGTTGTTGCGTCTTTCAGCTTTTCCTGGTTAGGGGTTGCCACAGAGGAACTCCGGTCCGCTAATGATTGGCAGATAGGTTTTACGTGCCAAGTTGCCAGCCCTAACACACAACCGTCAACGAAGGTACACCCATTCACGCATGTCTCCATGCTGAAGACGCTCTAACTGAGAATCGCACCTACATACTAGCTGACCTACACGGGCTGCTTCATTGCAACCGGCGCAACCAATCCTGGCACTCCTGTTTCCATAATTGCATAGCCATAGTTTCTCCAGCCCACCCGTGTTGAGTTTCCACGTGTAACAGCCATTAACCACCTGATATCGCAGCCATGACACACCTTTACACATTGCCCTCTCCAGATCGTTAGGGGCCCTACACACATTTTGTACTGCCTCATGTATTCACAGGGTCTCCCACCATTTATATTTGCACATATGTGCCTTTCCTAGTGTTATGGATTACGAACATTTGCGGGTTACAAGTGTAGGTGGTCACAACATGAACTACATTCCATCTGTGTGTAATGTTGATGTAGCAGTTCAATGATATTATGGCCACTGGTATAACCCTGCCTCTGGTGTGAATAGCAGTGCTCTACTCACTTTTGTGCAGCTTTATCTGACATATGCTGCAAGCACTATATAATACCTTAGTTGCTCTAGATTCCCTTCACAACCCTTGTGTATGCTTTCTTCTTTCGGTGTTCATTTTATATATATATATATATATATATATATATATATATATATATATATTTTTTTTTTTCATATATTTCTTTATTTTATGTCTGTGGATATATATGTATACACACACACACACACACATATATATCTATCTATCTATATATATATATATATATATATATATTACGCACAAAACAACATATATTTGCTATGCTGGGAGCTGCTTACACCTGCGCAGGCGCACTTGCATATCCTTATTGTGAGTTACATATGTTTACTGCCACTTCTTTGTGCTTACGTGTGCCTTATTCATTATGACAGTACCACTTTCATGGAATCCGGTTAATGGTCCCATGCGAAACTACATCTCTGCCAACCAACGTTCACCTTTGCATGTTTAAATGTTGGCTTTACAGCACAGAGGCATTCATTACACAAGAAAATGATATGTGCTATAGTCGTACTTGAACCGAGAATGCCTTTACGTTAGGCGGATGCTCTAACCACTACACTATTGGTGTTTTGCTTCATTTATATTTATACCCATGGTTCATAGCTACCCTAACATACACCTCACTGCTTCACTTACACAGCAGGCATCCATTGTCCTGCTGGGAAAACTGCAGTACTACACATGTGACATTCCCTATTCCCTACTGCTCTGGACCCATGCTGCATGTTTACTCACTCCAAGGATATTCAGATCTCCAAAGCTTATAGTCCTGGCACATACATTTGTTTGAATGTCAGGGTGTTCATATGGCGATCCGGGTTTAGGCTTGTCCGACTGGTGACCGTAACTGCCCTGTACCTGTTCAAATGTTGGCACTACATAATACAGTGTGGGGGGTGTTTCCACTTGTGTTTCCCTTCACATTTGACTATTTCATTCATTCATATATATGATGAATATTATTCTGGACATCACTTATGACTTCACTACAGGTATGCAATAGTACTGTCAACAAATGTGACGGTTGGTGTACATATGTGTACGGACCTCTGTAATACTCAGGGACTAATTTCAACGGTGACAGGGACAATGACAAATCAGGGACAATCACGGACACTTCTACAATATTAGTACTATCAACTTGAAACGTGTTGACAGATTCAGAGCCATATGTATTAATACTTATTTTCTGGAGTTAAAAGCGTCTATTACTCTTAATTATTGTCATTAGTCATTCAAGTGTCATTCAACACCTTTCCTCCAAAGGTCACTGGTTTTGTGAGTGATTAAGAGGCTGGCCAGTTATTGTGCGAATGCTCTGACCATTGGTAGGGCTGCCACATTTTCATATGTACAGGATGGGATATATTCTGGACACACCAGATTGTTGAGGCCAACACATACCCATGGTCAGTACAGGGTTTAGAACATTCATTATTTTCCTAGATTAGAGCCTAGTCCTGTAGCACTTTAGTTGCTTATTCTGTTTCTTGTACGATTTATGTATTTTTACATCCAGAGATAACTGTTTTAGGCAACTGTTACATGAAATATGGTACATAGTTATTTCCTACAATCACAGGACATTTGCCATTGTATCATTCTTGGCCAGGACACACCTACCCAAACAGTGACTGTCCCTCACACAGTGAGTCAGGAGGTACCCTGCTTACATCAGTGCCTTAATCACCCTATTTCCAGGTGCCACTATGCGACTGTGTACAATATATTCTCTCGATAATTCATGTGGGGAGACGTGCATCACGGGCAGGTCTTTGATCCTGGGTAGTAGGTTCTGCATGACCATCTAGAGGCTGAACAGTCTCGTGAACCACTACTGCACATACAACTTGTGTCCAGATGTCTACAGGACTGGACATCATGTCATGATACCAAGTCTGATGTTTACACATGATACTTATCCCATGAGGGATATCCAAAAATTGAACAAGCCAATTACCGTCCATTCTTTTGGATTTACGAAAATGTGTTAGGGTTTTACATGCATGGGATACATAGTTTGCAATCCTGACACTGCCTAGGGTGACACTGCCTACTACATATGGGTAGTGGTCACTATGTATAGATATGGCTGAGCCAAGCTAGTAGCCCGAGTATGGCTGGATTTGGTGGACGTTCAGGAATGGGGGCGGGTTGTGTGCTGTAGAGGGGATGATGGGTATTCAATTATGCATCCAGGTGTGTTGCATTTGGATGGGCCAGTTCCATCCAGACCATTCTGTGGGTATGTGCCGGTGATGTTTCTGTACATGTGTATCCACATTTTAATATTTATATGTTTCTGTGATTGCGTTCTACAGTATGGCCTGTCAGGTTGCATTGCGGATGTGTATGCTTGTTCTTTGTGTTTCTTTCTGATTCACCCGTTGCTCCCTCATACACCTCCAGTTCACCTATTGTGCATCCAACACAGTCGCGCCTTTGTGGATTATACCATTGCCCCCCCCACACACACATATTCCTGACACTCCATCCATCCCTTCTTTGGTTGATGGCCCATGGCATGGTCAAGGGAACACATTGCATACACTACATATGTCAGGTACCTGTATGGTTGTGAGGACTACCTTGGCATTTTTCACCTTCCACATGCTGTACATCACACACATAGGTACACGCAAATACTTATCTTTCATGACATGGTAGGTACACCCGGGTAATACCCGTTCAACTTTGACACATCCTGACAAGAACGGCTTGGACCGCATATGGGCGGATTTTGGCTTAATGCTCTGACCATTGGTAGGGTTGCCACCTTTTCATATGGCCAGGATGGGATATATTCCAGACACAAATCAGATTCTACAGGACAACACATACCCATGGTCAGTACTATGGATAATACTTTTGTTTTATGCCTACATGTTAGCTTATTGTTGTAGCAGTTTATATGCTTTTTCTGTTTCGTTTACTTGCTTATTCTATTTCTTGTAACATGTGGTATGTTACATACGGAAATAACTATTGTATGTCACTATTACATGTGATGTGGGACATAATTATGTCATACAGTCGCAGGATATTTTACATTTATAATGGTTTTGGTATGGACACAACTGCCCAGCTGTGTACTATCCCTCACAATGTGGGGCAGGTGGTAACCCTGACCATTGGGCTACACGTAGCTATTGGCAGTGTGCTAACATGATGTGTTTCATTTCCACGTGGTATAACTATCTACACTGCATTAGAATATGGGCACATGGTTTTAAATGTCATTTGTTCGAGGGATGGTGACTCGATATTCACTAATGTGCATTTGTGTTTGCTTCTTAATTTTGTGTTTGCAAGAACTGTCTTGCATGCTTTGCATACATTTAAGTATCCATGGACACTGACAGGTGTGATTACTATTGCAGGCAGATTGTAATATTCCAGCATTTTAGGTTGCACGTCAACAGCCAACATTTCCATGCCTCCGTGCGGCACTTCGACACATCCCATGCACTCACGCTCGTTTCCTATGCATGTGGTTTTGGTGGCAGCACGCATTCATTAATATGCATATGGCGCTACTGCGCCATCTACACACTGCATGGTCGGTGCAAGCCTAATGCCGGTCTTGTGCCGAGCTTCATGAATCCCAGGGAATGTCAGTTATAGATTATTGAGAGTAGAAAATATATCAAGTAAGATTCTACAGTTAAAAGTACTCTTTCAGGTGACCACATTTACAGGAGATCAGAGATCCAGCATGTGATCAGAGGGCATTTTGGGTAGTTATTAGCAGTGTGGGTAGGGTTATGTGGTACAAGGGCATAACCAGCTACTAAGAAGATGTGATTTGAGGGAGTTTTTGAATATGAATGTGGAGGGGGCAGTGGATACAGTTAGGGGAAGAGAGTTCCAATTTCTGGCAATGTTGTAAGAGTAGAGTGCTTTCCCTGCATTGTTTTTAGCCTTGGTGATGGAGAGGAGATATTTTTCACTAGATCTTAGGTGTCGGTTTGCAGTATAGACAGTAAGTAGGTTGGATAATGAGTTTTTTTTCAGGTTATTTGAGAATATTGTAGGCTGTGCTCAGCTGGTGATAGTTAAGTAGCTGTGGTAGCTCAAACCATTTTAGTTCTTTTAGTGCAGTACAGTAAGTATAGGTTGAGCTAGTAGCAAACTTTGCTATTTTATTGTAGCATAATTCTAGCTTGTCTAGGTTACCTTGTCTGATTTCGGTAAAGATTGGTGCTGCGTATAATAGAGTTGAGAGGAGGTGGGTTTGTGCAAGAGTGACTCTTGCTTTTTGTGAGAGAAAGGACTTATGCCTCTATAGGGAGCCTAGCTTTTTGTGTACTAGTTTTATGGTATGTGAGATGTGAACATCAAAGTGGAGATTGTTTTCTTTTTCAATGCCCAGAAGTTTGGTGTGGTTAGAAGGGGAGATGGGGGTGCCGTCCTTAGATGTTATGGTAAAGGAGAGGGTTTTTTTATCTTTTAGGGGTAAATAGTAACAGGTTTGTTTTTTTGGGATTTAGAATCAGTTGGATACCTGATATCCATTTTTCTACTGAGTTAAAGGTGTCTTGAGTGAGTGTATGTAGGGTGGTGGGGGATGAGGTGGAGCAGATCAGGGTTGAATCATCTGCATATTGTATGAGTGTGACATGTTGTGTGGAGCTATTGAGGTTATTTGTAAAAATAGCAAACAATAGTGGGCCCAGTATAGAGCCCTGTGGGACTCCTATGGTGGTTGGAAGTTGTGGAGATAGAGGTCCTTTCCACTGGACTGATTGTTGCCTGTCAGATAAGTAGCTTCTGAACCAGGCTATAGTAAAGGAGGTGAAGGATAGTGATGTTAGTGAGTCTAGTAGAATGGAATGGGAGACCATATCAAATGCTTTTGAGAGGTCGAGGAAAATGGCTCATACATATTTATCATTCCTGTGAAGGCTTATATGATTAGTGAAGGATAGAATGGCTGTGATGGTGCTGTGATTTGGACGGAAACCGTGTTGTTTGGTAGATAGTAGATTGTGTGTGTTGAGAAATGTCATCACATGCAATTGTATGCATTCCTCAAGAATTTTGGATAGAGGGCAATGATAACAGTAGCTGGAGAATTCGTAGGAAGAGAGATGATGTGAGACACTTTCCAGAGTTTGGGTATGTAGAATTCTAGTATCGCGTGGTTGATTAGGATGGAGACAGGATATGATAGGGAGCCACTAGCCATTTTTAGGTATTCAACAGGTATGTTATCAGCTGCCAAGGTGGTTGACTTTAGTTTTTGGAGGTATTTTTTGATAGTTGAGGTGGGCACTGGTGATAGGCTGAAAGAGGGGATGATGTGGGGTGGGTTGGGTTGTGATTGAGGTAGATTGTTTTTGGTTATTTGACTGGGCAGGGCTAAGATGGACTCAGTGGTGGCACTGTCACAGAATGACAGGTGTGTCATGGACCTGTCTATGTTTTTGTCTCAGGAGTCTGAGCGGTTCAGCTATGGACACATGGCGGTAATACAGCAGCACAGGATGACAAGGTAGCACAGCAGAGATATGGCATCAGCAAGGTATGCCAGTATACATGCATGGCTCCCTATGTGCATATGTGTAGAACAGTGTGTCAGGGACAATGGGGACAGTCAGTGTCATCATGCTTTCATACCCTGTGACACACTCTACTAACCTTGATACTTGCCACCTGGGTATTCTGAACATACAACTATAGATGGTGACAGACAACAATTATGCCTATGTATAGAAAGGCACTTTAGGCCCAGTGGCTAGTCACTGGGCCATAAAATGCATAACCAATGCACAGGGGTATGTCACATGAGCATGTCTCTAGTGCTGTAAGGGGACATAGTTACACAAACAAGTTGGATGCTGTGAGATTAGAACCCCTACCTATCTAGTATTACACATGATAGCTCACAGTACTTATCACATGCACCATGCTGTTTATGTGATATTACACTGTTTGCCAGTTCTCTTAAGGTGTATGACATCAGCAGGCCTTGTAATGGAGACCAATGTTGAGGACAGCAGCTAGTCAGTGTGGGCATAAAATGCATAACCATTGCACAGAGATAGCCCATACGGCTTGACTGAAGTGCTGCAGGGGGATATATTTATGTCGGATGCTGTGAGACTAGAACCACCAGCTATCTAGTATTACACACTATAGCTTGCAGTACTTATCACATGTGCCATTCTGTTTATGTGATATTATGCTGTCAACCAGTGCTCTTAAGGTGGATGACATCTGCAGCCCTTGTAGAGGAGGGAATTTAGAGTCCAGCAGCCAGTCACATGGCCAGGAAATGCATACCATTGCACAAACACAGCCCATATGGGCATGTCCACAGTTCTGTGAGGGGATATATTGATACACAAACACAAAGTTGGAGGATGTTAGATTAGAACTCCTGCCTATCTTGTATTACACACTACATCTCACAGTACCTATTGCACATGCCACAGGTTATGTCTGTTGTATATGTTGATGGAGGCACAGTACTTGTGGAATATGCAAAGTGGCCTTATATTAGACAGCATGTGTGGCCTGTAGAGTGATACTGTGTGGTACTGTTATTGTATCTAGTGTCCTATGGGTGGGATACCTGGTAATATCCCTGCTATGTGTGTACACGTACCAGTCTGGCCATATGTGGCTGTTTGCAGTTTGATAGACAGACATCTGGCCAGGGACAATATGGCCTGTCCAACAGAGGCTTTGCACCCATTGTACATTACACCACCTGTGTACCTATGTCTGGCTGCAGGGTGACAGCCCACAGGCTCAGGGCTCTGTGGGTGTCTGGATTATGTACTGTTGTGGCCTTGGTCTGGTGCCATCGGATACCTGTTGTGATGTGTATGTGCAGATAACCCCAGCATTCTGGGGTATGTGGGGACAGTCGTAGATCCCCACCCATATCTATATCAATATGTATAACAGGGTTTTCTCCTTAAATGCAGTTGTGTTTGTCAGTAATATAAATGTGTTATGTAGAGGTATGTGGGGAGTCTATGTATCATTATACTTTTTAAGCTATATATGCATCTTGTTATCATACATATATGTGCCACATACTGATAGAGACACTAATTGAGCATGAGGGGGATAGGGAGAGACAGATATGTATATCTAGCTGTAAGTATGTACAGACATATTTCCACATAAAATACCTTTTTGTGGTAGAGGCAACAGACTTGGGCTCAAGTTAGCTAAGTGTTTAAGCATACCCGGTGTGATTGTCGCTACTTACAAGGTGACTCCAGGCCAGAGCTACCTGTACCCCAGTTGTGGATTATTATGTGCTGCAGGCCACTGGCTGCTGCACCTGTTACCACAGTGCTGCAGCTGCCTGATATTGTCCAAGGTATTCCCTGGCTGTTTGCAGACATTAATATGTCACTCAAACTTCATAACTGTATAGAGCTTCACAGACTGTTCAGAGACTTTTGTTGCATATTTTGGCCCATTTCACATAACATTGTGGTTTTCTGGCAAATTAGTGGCAAATCAGTGAATATTGAAGTAAATAAATAATGACAGAAATTTTAATTTCAGACACCATGCACATCAAGAGAGTCATGTTAATGTAGGACCTGTTTTTCCATCAGCATTCTATGTTTGCAGGAGCAAATACTTAAAATCTGTGCCAAGTTGAGGGCCTTGGTCCCACTTGTATTCACTTTATTTGGTCAGATTTCATGCTGTAAGAGGTTGAGAGATATGATGTGAATGAGGTACATGGTGAAACACCACACACAGGGTGACAGTCTGTATACCTCTCCCTGTACATGTTTTTGCAGAATGTCCAGCATTTCGCTCCATATGTCTGCTGTGTTCCTCATACATTTGTGGTTTGCCGGTGCTATACTGTACATCAGTCATTGACTTGTTGTACCTACTGACACATTTAACTGATGACCTTTCCATCCTGCAGCGATTATGACCTGTTGCAGCCTGCTGTTATACTAATCACCTGCTAGGTTACTCAGAGCATGTGTAATGTCTGTCTGTAGGTATGGCCCTTTATGCCCCCATTCACTCTGGCTTTGTCCAGCTTTCTTGCAGTAACAAATTGAGGGGTTATGACAGTCTATGGGACTGCCACCATATGAGTACCTCACATGCAAAAGATGTTGTATGCTGCCAGATTTGAACCATCTGCACGAAAACACATGCTACTGTATATGGCCCAGTGAGCCACACCAGCTAGCAAACAGCTAGCAAACAGAGAGGTTTCCTTTCTCACACTATCAACCATACACCTCTTAGAACAAAAAATCTGGACAAAGCCTGACAAAATGGGGGGACAAAGGCCCAAAAATAGGGACAGATTTTAAATACTGCTCTTATAAACTTAGAAAGCTGCTAGGATAACATGGTTTGTTTTGACATACATTTTTCTGAAGGATTAGAAGTCTGAAACTTAGATGTATGCCATTATTTAATGAGTTCAGTCCGCAGATCATTCCAGTGATTTGCCAGAAAACCAAATTGTATGAGGAGCAGACCAAAAATATGAGCCAGAAATCTGGGCATTCTGTGAAAATCTGGACATTTGAGAGGTATGCTATCAACAAGATCGAGGACTTGTCTGGTCTGCTGATATATCACAGCAGAGTTACTGTTACAGCAGTTGTATGGCAACACTGATATGTTTATGGTGGGGGATGACCAGCCTATGCTCTACTGGCATAAACAGTTGTGCGACTTTCCTGTGACCCCACTGTTTGGCATCTCCCTAGACTACTGTCCCTAAACAAACATCTGGTGCAGCTGTGATGCATGCCAGATATGGGAGTTGTGATAACTGACAGGGCTGTCAGCATACACATTCATGATAATGCCTGGGACATTGCACACAACCTAGCAGTTGATGGAGGAGTACCACTTGTGGTTGATGTAGATTCTACCCTCTTCACTGGATGTTGCCTTGATGTGTACATGAGTGCAATCTATGGCACCGAGTACCTCAGGGTAGTGTGCTACATGGTAGAGGAGTCACATACTGCTAGCTGTCTCCTCAGGGGTGTGGGGAAAATAAATGTACTCACTGGCATGTGGTAGCATGGCATCCAGGAACTGGTGGAGTACCCTGGAAGCAGATATCTGTGAGACCCCCATCATGTCCCCAGTTGGTCTTTGGAAAGTACCTGTAGCTATTATCCTACTAGCTATGCATACATTTGTTTTCTCTCTGATGGGTTCCCCTCTGTTGGATCTGGGTCTGAGTTGAGGGTGGCAGAGCTCACTGAGTTGTTGTAGTATGTCCCTGTCCACCCTGTAATGCTCTACAATCTCCAGCTCATGTACCTGGGCCTAAACACTCTTCTCCTACTCAGTCGAGGCCTATAGTCAGCATCAGCAGCAGCTGAGTTGACGTCAGCATCTAGCACATACATATGTAGCACACCTGCAGCAGCCCTAGCATTCTCTAGGTTAAAATTCCCAAGTCTGTACTCCAATGGTGCAGAGTTTGGGAGAAATTAGATTGTAGGGTGCATGCATACTTTATAGTGCTCTGCTGTAGGTGTAGCTTGTGTGATTGGTTAGCTATGATGCATTCCACCTGCCAAGTACATCATTAAGGGGTTTGCTGGCCCTAGTTTAAGTAAAACAGGGCTCATCAGTTTTTTTTTGACTGCCTTCCTTACTGAGCATTGCAGTGAGCCATGCAAAACCATGCCACAATGATAAACAAAGCTTAGCAGTCAGTAGACACATCTCTATGGAAGGTCATGCTCAGTGGCTGTGTGCAATGCAAACATGCTCAAATCTGCTGAAACACATACCCCTATGGTAAACCAAGCTTAGCAGTCACCAGACAGATTGCCCTGCTGAGCACAGTGGTGCAATGCACAAACAGGATCTGCTGAGCTCTAATGAGCTTAAAAGTTTGTGGACACACCCCCTTTTTGATTTCAGCCACCTCTTCTGTAGACACCAACACGGTTCTGTGCCTACACAGAGATGGGATTTGTGGACACAGATACCCATTTGTGCTATTCAATAAACCCAACTCATTTGCATACAGATCCATGCACAGTACCTGGTAATTACACGGTTTCAAGCCCTGCCTTGTTAGCAGCCATAACAGTCCTACATTGTACATACTCCACACAGGGTCCTGTAATGCATTACTGTTACATACTCACAAATTCTGGTTTTTACAATATTTTAATATTGTTTTTCCATAACTGCATGTTTGAGGACTGCTGTGCACCATGCGAACATACCCAAGGTATTAAAAAAAAATTACATTATTTTTCATATGGTTTTGGACACACAGTGGTTGCTTTTGGACATATCTGTGTCCTCTTTACTATTTCTGCCACTGTAACTACACTTTTACAGCATCTGGTGTCATTTTTACATCCTGTACATGGACATTTTCTGTTTATATTATGGGCACCAACATGGGGTCTGCACGACTGCCTATCTGCTTGCTGGATCACTCTACCTGTCTCATTTGCATGCATTTCACCTGGTTATGAAGTGATTTGCATGCCACAGACACTTCTGTGTTCGCACCCTTGTGCACAACCCTCAGCTCCCTTTACTGGATCGCACATCTGTTTATTTCCATGTAAGCACCATGCCACTATGCCTACATGGCAAATAAGTGCATGTAGGCTTTATTAAATTCCCTCAGAGTATGTTTATAGTGTGGGGAATTTGAAACTTCTGAACATGTTTTTTGGAGTGTAAAAGATCAAAAACATTATGGAAAAGAAAGTATAGCTAAATATGTGAATGAATTTAAAGATGTGAACAATTTAAACATGGATATAATTGAATATGGGTATTATAGAAACAAAAGTAAGAAAGAGGTCAAAAGTCTTGATTAAAAAAATATATGTATATACTTGTTATATTATAGTGATGTGGAATCAGAGAGTTAAGGAAATTATGTTTAATGAAAAATGGGACTTGGCAATGATGAAAAAAATAAGGTATTTTTTGTGGAAACTTTAGTGGAGGTCAAAATATTAGAAAGTATGTGATCTATATGATGAAGCTAAATGTAAAAAGAGGATGTGATTTGTAAATAGTGTGTGTATATATATATATATATATATATATATATATATATATATATATATATATATATATATATATATAGTAAATAATTGAAAAATATGTTTCTATTGTATAAGTAAGAATATAATTTACTATTGAATGTGTATATAATTATCGATTATGTAAATAAACTACCCCTACTCTGTTTGGTAGGTGCTGTGGGATCCTTTGCATCCATATGTGCAACCAGCAAGGTAAAAGGGTTTGGTTTAATATCTCATCCAAAGGACAACAGACTCAGCAGTGTCAGCAATCTAGCTACGTCATGAGGGAATTAAACTCACAGCCTTCTGCACTAACAGTTAGTGTGCTACTTCCTGTGCCACTGATAGCAGCAACTTGAAATCTATGGCTTTGGCCATTGGTGCCTTCACTTTCATCCCATCCAATGGCAGAGGTAGATATGCTGAAGTTCACTATATATACCTGTGTTTGTGTGTGTGTGTATGTGTGTGTGTGTGAGTGTGTGTGTGCGTGTGTGTGTGTGTGTGTGTGTGTGTGTGTGTGTGTGTGTGTGTGTGTGTGTGTGTGTGTATGTGTATGTATGTATTTGATAACATTTTAGGTAATACTCAGTTATAATTTGGGGGATAACATTTTAGGTAATATTCTCAGTTAGAATTTGTGTTCACTCATTTGTCTTCTCTGTTTATTGTGAACTGTTGTTTAATCAGCTTTGAGCATTAAACCTTGGATACAACTTATTTCTTCTATGAAATAAAAAAGACTGAATTTTTCTCTGTAGAATTTTTATTTAGGCCATCACTGTATTAAAAGATTGGAAGATGTTCAAAATGCACCTCAGAGAATCTAGAACCTCCAGGGCTTCTGGTGGCCTTGCAGACCCCAGACCCTTGCTTAATGCAGTTATTTTTTCCAAAAGTTATTATAGAGTAGTCTCAGCAGTTGGGATCTGGTGGAAGGATGTAAGGAAAAGCAAAGTTAAACAATAACACAATTTTTTTTTCTTTTGTCATGAGTTTTGTTCAAGTCCTCAATAGATGAGAAAGATTGTTTAAAAAATCTAAAATGCATCTCACAGCATCTAGAACCTCAGTAGCTTCTAACGGCCTAACAGACCCAGACACTTGGCTTAATTTTCTTATTTCCTCTGGAGTTATTACAGTGCAGTCTTGGTCAGTTAAGGTGTGTTAAAAGGAAGCAGGAAAAAGCAAAGCTGAAGAGTTAAGACTGTACTTCTTTCCTTTATCAAGATATTTTTTCACATTATCATTACAAGAACCTGAGAGTATCAAGAATCCCCATGACTTCAGGGGTCTACTGGCCCCCAGACTAATTGCTTGATGAATTAATCTCCTCCAGAGTTATTAAAGTGCAGTTTTGCCTATTTAGGATGCGTTGAATGAATGAATGAATTCAGGAAAACACTAAAAAGTAAAGCAAACAGTGAGATAATGTAGCAAACAGTATTCTGCATGTGGTGGGTAGGATAGCAGAGGATAGGTCAGAATAAGATAGGTGAGACCAGCGGGCACTGTGTGATGTATGGGTGGGGTAGTATGCAGGGAGGTGGGGGTGGAACAAGGTGGTGCCCTTTGGCTATGGCACCAGCTCATCAAAGGCCAGCCCTACCCACAGTTCAAACAGCGCCACATACCTATGATTTCTATAAACAGCAGCTCTGCATCACCTAATGCTGTGCAGGCACATCTGCTTAGAAAATTCTCATGTTCCAACCAGCCACATTACATGGTAAAGTCTTAGTTATATGTGATTCCATTGTGAGACACACAGATACCCCTCTAAATTATAATGAAGAAGGAAAGGTTGGCAGTGTGCTGTCAGTTATTAGGATGTCTCATATTGCAAGGAAGCTCAAGTCCCTTTACCCCAAATGCTCATACAACATGGTAATTGTACATATGGGTGTAAATGACCCCTTGAATACATTCTTAGCCTATGAAGAGAGACATAGTAGAGCGTCTGAGTTTGTATCTGAAATTGTTATGCCGCTACTCTTGAGCAGCATTTTAATGTGAATAATGCCATATTACAAGCAAAAATTATCTGTTTTTAATAAGTGATTTTGTTTCAGTATGAGTTCAAGATGTCCAATATGCATCCTTCATGAGGTGATGGTCAGCTGTCCAAACTGCTTTACAAGGAATGGCCTGAACCTCTCCCCCTGGGGCTTTTGTATACTGAAAGAAATGTCTCCATCCCCATTTTGTCTTTTTATGCAATGCCAGTTTACTACAGCTACCAAACTATCCAGTCCACACCTGTATAAGTTAAAAGTAGCATTCTTAAAGTAGCTCTGTGGCTATGCATTTTAAAAAATTCCATCGAGGTAAAAATGAGGGGTTAAAAGGAACAGTGTTGGAAAAAGTGAATGTTTCTTGTTTTGATGTTAATAGTCTCAAACAGCAATTATTATTTAAAGAGGCTATTTTTATTTTAAAGTTTGGCACTTTATACCCCCACGGATTAAATGAAGAAATGAATTGGAGGGTATTAATTTAGTTATTTTATTGTTTTATTGTATTATCTTGATAAAAAATGTTTTAAGTGGGTAATTAACTAATTATCCAATTGTTATCTGTTAGTATATAAAATGTGTGTGCTCCTATGGTTCTTTACTCCTTGAAGGCTATGGCCGAGACGTGAGAGGAAGAAAGTGTGTTACAGAATAAACTTATGGATCACCCTTGGGTTGTATTTTGCTGTTTTTTTCGCTTGGTGGTTGCTGTTGTTTATTATGAAAAATAGTCTCTGCCTCAGAGATATCTTACCTAATTATCAAATTAATTAAATAAAAATAAATGCAAACTGTGGGAGAATTCACAATTATCATTGGATGATTTAAAATTGTCATCGGTATCTATTCACGCAATACTTTCAGTATCATGTCTACTTCTATGAAATATTAGTTAAAAGGAGTAACATGGAGCTTTCAAATAGTCAGTAAAATGTTGATGCATATAAAAATTTATTCTGTTTTGCTTAAAATCTACACAAGAAGAGAAATATACATTTTTTACATTTCAAGAGTTCAGTGCAAAATACTCAATTCTCACAAAACATTCAAAGTCTTAAATAACAGTACCATGTCAATTAATGTAAACCATACACAGTTCCACTGATAATATCCAGTGTTACATACATCCTCTTTTTCAGATTACACAATATTTAATTTTACTGGGTTTTCAAAGATCCATGAATTGCTTAAAAGTTGACTTTTGGCAGTTCGTTGCCTTTTCTTCAGAATCTTCTTTCTTGTTGTCCTTTTCATTTATCTGAGGTTAATATAACGTGGAACCTGTGAATAAAAAATGTAAGTTTGTTAGTAATGGTGGAATCCTGACCTAAACAGGACATTTAATATGGCCAAAACCAGGAAAAGCATCTCCCTTAAAGACAAGTGCTTTGTTAGAAAACTAAACAAGAAACTAAGAGGTCTAATTATGTCCACCAAGGCCAACTGCAAGGTCAGGATAGTTTACTAAAACTCAATTTGTTAGACCATCTAGACTTGCATCATCAATGATTTTTTAACAGAACTTGGGTTGATAAATGAACTCTTTGTTGATAGTGGTTAAAGAAGAAGTTTGGTCAGGGAAATAGCAGGTGAAGTAAGGCGGCCATGTTATAAAGCAATTTTAAAAACAGAAGAATTCACTAAACAGAAAGAAGGGAATAGTGACACGTATATGTCCTTTTCCTATTACTTCATCTGTAGACAGTACTGAAACCAAAAATATTTTGAATAATAATTGGAAACTTATAATGACAATCTGGAAGTATCAAAAAATGCTTGGAAATGCCCAAGTCTTTATTAATAAAAAGATCGTTAACATTAAACAAAACAGATAAGCAGAAAAAACCATGCACCTGCAATAACCACTCCATGTGTAGGTTTATAATCAAAAACCCTCATACATGTTTGTCTCATAGGTCATTTATAGGGTCATCTAGACATTTTGCATGTAAATATTTGAGGGTGGGTTTGTCTGGCAAAATCTTCAAGCTGCAAAGTTTTCAATGTTGAGAAGACCACCAGTAAGTTCTCAGCAAGAGAATATGTACATATATATGCCATTACAAATCAGAATAAAAATGCTTTTATATAATAATACCTCAACCTGTATAAATTTTGAGAAAGTTATTTTTGATGCTATCCATGAGATTTACTATTCGGCCACAGGGTGGTAGCAAATGATTTGTAGCAGAACAGCAGACTTTTTAAACTAATAAAGTAGAGTGGATATAATATTGCTAATTAATATTACTAAGTAATGTGTTATTCTGTGTTTCATTGGGAGATATATGATGTAAGATATTTAACATTGTTTTATATTGAATAGTATTATATAACAACATCTTATTTAAAGGACAATTTTCAATTTCTTTTATGTGGTTTTTATTTTACTTTTCATTCTTCCACTTTTTTCCACTTTCTGCTATTTTGTTATTATGATGCATGATTTAAAACTGTCTGGTTAAGACTTTTCTTTGGTGATTTGCTTGCAGTGCTAAAAATATGATTCAGACCTATATATTCAAACTAAACTTAACAATAGTAACCTAAAACTAATCCTGTAGCAATAAGTGGTAAGTCCAGGTCTGGAGTTCAAATGGTTCTGAGTTCTAGCATAGGGTGAGTAAACTTTGGGATGTCCCATATGATCTAGCGGTTTGGATTCCTGGTTTTCACCCAGGTGACCTGGGTTCAACTTCTGGTATGGGAGTGGGGCACTCTTTCTGGGTGTGAGGATGGCATAATGGTTAAAATGCTTACCTTGCAGACTCAAGGTGCAGGGTTTGATTATCACATGGGATAATTAGCTAGGCTTAAAATGTCTCACAAGGGCAGTTAGCCAAATACTTATCTCTGAAGGTATCAATAGTTCTTGAAAAAGCAGTGGGAGTGCTTGAAGCACTCTTTTTTATAGTTTTTCATCATCAAATATCAGTCCTCCCACAAATAATCAGCCTATTTGTCCCCTACAAGATGAGAGAATTGTGGGATGTCATCATCCAGGCAACAGTTAAGTGAGTTCTATTTTTTAGACTAACACCACCTTGTCAAAAACTGATGTGCCTGCTCATTGAAGTGAAGGACCTGCAATGTCTTCCACTGTTCATGTGTGTGAATGTTCCTACACATGTCTCATGACACTCTGTAAGTGAAGAGAAAAAAAACATCCAAGGAAATTACTGTCATCACTAGTTAGGAACATCATGAAGAAAATCTAGAAAAAAAGATATGTCATTTTTTCTTAGATCATGGCAACCTACAGGACATCAAACAACATGGGTTCACAGCAAGAAGATCCTGCCAAGAGACTCTGATGAAGTTCTCTGATAGGGTTAGCAGGTTGCTGTAATATACTTAGACTTCAGAAAAGCCTTCAGCTTATTCAGTAAGCAAACATAAATTGCTGCCAGGGTTAACAGCAGTGCACTAATGATTCTCTTAATGTATATCACAAATGTGCAGTTTTGCAAGTGTGATACTAAAAGGCAAGATTGTGCTATACTGAAGCTTTCCCTTTTCCACAAAATTGCATGATCTTGGAGTTGGTATAGGTGATGGGTGGTGTGGTGGGTGCAGGGGAGCTTTCACCTCAAAAACAGTTATGTTTGCTTTATTAGTTTCAGATATGTTTCATGCTCAAATATTTCCAATGCTTTGTGCTTGCTGTTTGTGCAGTTATAAATACAAACTAAAGAACTTAATCATGGTATTCAAATTACATAAAAGTAGGACTGAAACAACTGAAGATGACATGTTCATAGGTTCATAGGTTCATAGATAGGTACTAGGCTATCGGCCCTAGGGCCCATACAAGCCTAGCCAAAAAATGTACCCTGGCTTTCACCACCCAAGAAAATTATTTTGCTGTGCCCCTGTCGAGCAGAGCCACAGAAGTGATCTCCAGGGTGAATTTCCCATTTCCCATGCAATCATCAAGATTTTTCTTGAAGAGTGCTAATGAGGAGCTCTGTTTGACATAAATAGGTAGTCTGTTCCAGAGTATGGGAAGTCTCTGGGACAGGAATCTATCCCGCCAACATGTTCTGTTTATTGTGGTGACAAGGTTTAGATCCCTAGAGCGTGTAGCTCAGAGTTGCTGAGAAGAAGAGGTCAGTGATTGCACAAGATGTTAAAGATCAATGACATAGCCAAGTAAGAAGATATCAGCAGCCTAGACCTGTTTAAAAGAAGACTAGATAAGTGCAGGATTTGAAGAAAATGAGACGTGATGAAGTGGTCAGCTATGTGATCACTGATCATTGTGCGGTAATGAATATCTCTGCATAAAAATCTGTGCAGTTGTAGACAAATACTAAAACGCTGATGACATAATCTGGAAGGCTTCAAATATATGCAAGAATTTATTTTTCACAGAAAGAATGGTGTATGATTACAACATTGCTCGCCAATAGACCGCACTATAAAACTCGATGATAGGATTACAAAATACTTGGAGCAGACATAAGTTATTTCTTAGGTGGGTGGCTGTTGACTAAGCAGTATTTGTTGCTTATTCCACAGGTAGGGGCTACTAGTATCCTGCTCTCACCACTTTCGACAATCCGCAATGCTGTGCTCCATGTCACTGAAGAAAATTCTGTCCACCAGTCTGCTACTTCCTACTGTTGTTTGAGTGCCGACTGGCTGCAGCTATGAGTCAGCAAATGAAACTGCCCTCAAGTAGCTGCATGCAGTTCATCAAAAAGGACAAGAAAAGGCAATCTGCCAGGATTCATGAAGAGCAGAAGATGACTGGTGCACACATGCCTGTGGAAATTTCATTAAATTTCCCATCAAACAAACAATCAACATTTGATTTGGTGTAATGGGCATGTTAAAGGTCCATACAGGCATATACTGACCCATTCAGAGGTCTAGATTTACTTTCCCAGGAACTGTCTGTAGTATACAGCCATTTACCATTAAGACTGGCCAAATACATTACACAGCTGATATCATTCAGGTCTATCACTGAGGATTCCTTAACTTGTGATACTGGTTCAATTTATTTCCTTATTTCATCTCCCTCCATCCTCTTTAATATTTTAATTTTTCTTCTTAAATCTGATCTGTGGATAACCTTTTCCCCATTTTCCACATTCAGCCTGATAGGTGTCCATCCCCTGCTAGATCAGCAAATGTAGTCCACCATTTCTTTACTCTGTGTCAGTATACTCTTACAGTTCCTTCTCCAATCATTTCCTACCAGTTACTTATTTTCTTACCATTTATGACTTTTTTCATTTTCCCAGACCGTTGTCATTCATCCAGTATCTGTTTTGTTTGTGTTGCATTTGAACTGTGCTGCACAAATATCCCTGTAATACTACCAGCACCTAGACCAATGCATGTTTTCCTGTGTATTATATCAATAAACATCTTGATGGTGTGTACTAATGGAACACGTAGCCTTGCATCTGGTCTAGCAGATTCAGGCTATGTGCCGCTACCAGTACTCTGGGGCTTGACTTCCTCAGCCTCTTCTCATCTATGATGTGCATTTGATTGGTTAAGCACAGCACAGGGTGGTTGTATACATCTATAGATTTGTCTACACTTAGCTTAATGGGGAGGAGGGCGGCATGCTGTTAGATCAGTTGTGTAGTCAGGCAGATATTACCTGATGTTCTGCATTCTCAGAGTGTTCAAACAATGACCATATGCAGTCAGTGGATGCAACCCACAGCAAGCTGAGCCATGAGGACTTGAGGAAATCCTAGTTGCTGGTAATGACAACACCTGTATTCTGGGATACCTGATTTTCAATTAAATGTCTTTTCAATGTGCACTCCTTGATTTCTAATAGTCTTACAGTTCTGTTCAACATACTTATGAAATAAAACTTTGCCAATTAACAGTCTGCATGACCTGGCTGGTGACAATCCTAATATTTTGTGTTTAATGCAATTGAATTTATATCCTTGGCTGTTAGCCTTCCTACCATCTTTGAATCAAAACTCTTGGTGAAATTCCCAGTTTTCTTTACACACTGCCAGGCAGCTTTACAGCAAAACATCTCTGATAATCTTATTGTTTTGTATATGGTACCAAGTAGGAGCAGAATGAAAGAATAGTTTGTGAAGTGGACCTAGACCTGTAGGAAAGGCTGACACAAGATCATATGATAATATGAAGTTACGTTTCATCTATGTATATATCTCAAATTGTCTGTTTTACTCTGGTGAAGGTTGCAAATGCCAGCTATGCATGATGCATGTATGTGTGAAGTGTTTGATCTTACCTTTTGATGGTGATGACAGGTGTGGTTAAGATGGCTATGAGTTAAAAATTTACTTATATTTTAGTCAGAGGTTTAATCCTGTTTTTCACTTTTTTTGTGTGGGGAATGGGACTGTCATTGATGAGTGCAATAAGTTTTGTATTTGCATTCTCCCCATCTTTTTGAAGCTTTTAAGAGTTTTTTTCCTGTGTATAAAACCATGCTCGGTTCATAGGTAAGTATATTTATTTTATTTATTTATTGACATTTTTTAACCGGGTTTGTCCAACTGGGCTTGTGGCCCATTTTCAGTGGAGACCCGAGGAGAAAAGCTCCAGTAGTACATTTTAAACAAGTACAATTTTAAACAATACTGATATAATAGCAGTTATAGCAAAAAAGATTCACACATGTTGGGTTACATGCATAAAGTTAAAGTTGCATTAAAAAGAAGCTAAGTTACAATTTTACAATGATATAGTTCAATAGGTCAACAATAAAAATGTTTTGTTTGTATAAAATTATGCAAATGCATAGTAGACACATTGGAGAGAGAGGTGTAATGAGATACTAAGTATGGTCCTTTTGAGGGTACATAAAGGGAAGGAAGACTAGGTAGGGTCATGGCAAGGGCAGGTTCTGGAATTGAGAAAATAAGCTTTTAGTTCATTTTTAAAGTGTGAGGTGTGGGAGATTGAACGGAAGTCACGGGGAAGTTTGTTTCAAGCATGGGCAAGGGAGTGTTTGTAGAGTAGTTTGCCTACTGACCTTTTTGGGTGGCAGATATCAAGTAATTGTTGGTTAGACGTACGGAGGATCCGGGATGGAATGTAGATGGAGACTAAGGAAGATAGAGATGGACAGAAGGAGGGTTTATAAAGAATAGAGTGTAGCATAGTGTGTGTGTGTGTGTGTGTGTGTGTGTGTGTGTGTGTGTGTGTGTGTGTGTGTGTGTGTGTGTGTGTGTGTGTGCGCACGTGTGTGTGTGTGTGTGTGTGTGTGTGTGTATGTGTGTGTATACATGTATGTGTCATCCACTTTCCTCTTCCTACAAAGAAATATGCTTTTTGTTGGCTATATATTGTATTACTCTTGACCTTGTGATCTAAGGTCATAAACAAAAGGGTCTGAGGACCAGCATGATGACCAGCAAAAATGAACTAAAAGCTTATTTTCTCAATTCCAGAACCTGCCCTTGCCATGACCCTACCTAGTCTTCCTTCCCTTTATGTACCCTCAAAAGGACCATACTTAGTGCCTCATTACACCTCTCTCTCCAAGAACTAGGCTAGCTGCCCTTCTGAGCCATTTTAAGCCTAGCTACTTACCCTCAAAAGTGAGAATCAAGCCCTGTACCTTGTGTGGTTAGATTTATGAGAGTTTGGCCATAGCCTGTATAGGCCATGAATCTTCATCTGTCTTGTCCTGGCTTGCTCTTGTTCCACCCTTTTGCTTATTGCAGGTTATCTTTTGTATACATCACACTGCCTAAATAAAATTATTTCTTTAAATTCAAATTCATTTGATAACTGTATCAAAATGCTGGTCCTCAGACACACACACACACACACACACACACACACACACACACACACACACACACACACACACACACACACACACACACACCACCTACCAAACCAACAAAACATAAACCTACATATGCGGAGGTCCTTACAAGAAGGTTACATAAACATTAGAGACCTCCCAAACACAAGCATGCTTCACATATCACACACTACTGTCTCACCACTCAAGCCCTTAAGGCATAAAACAAACATCTTAGTCATAGGTGACTCAGTTGTGAGACACACAGATGCTCCCTCTAACCAGGTTGGATAAGGAAAAGGTCACAGTCAGCTGTCTGTCAGGTGCCAGGATTCACCACATCACACACAAACTCAAGTCTCTCAACAACAGGCACTGTTATAACTGTGTCATAGTCCATGTTGGTGTGAACAGCTTGAGACGTACCTCACTGGACTATATGAAGAAAGACGTAACTGAGCTCTCAGATTGTGTGTCTCAGGCAGGTATGTCCCTGGTCTTAAGAAGCATTTTACCTGCAACTAGGATGATACCTCAATACAAAAAAAATTATTGACCTTAACAATTGTCTTAGTTTCTGGTGTTAATCAAAGGGGATCCAGTATCTGTCAGCCTGGGATGAAATGGTCGACATACCTTGAAGCTTTGCAAGAGATGGTCTTCATCTGTCACCCCTGTGATTTTGGTTACTGGCTAAGGCTGTTACCATCCCCATGGTGCCTTTTTTAGGTAATGTCACAAGAACAAAATTCCTGATTTACAAATACCCTCTAAAAACAACCTCAAGGTTATGCTGCTAAATGCTGGGTTTCTAAACCACTGGAAGCAGTCCTCACCTTGGAAGATGCTGACATTTGTGCAGTCATTGAGACCTGGTTTAAAGTTGCGGACGATACCCCAGCTTTACCAGGTTACATTTCCTTCCACATGTTCAGATCACAAACTGAAGCAGTGAGAACTAAAGGAGGTGGTGTATCAATATTCATTAAAGATAAATACACCTCTCGATTGGTTTTACAGCATTATTCCCTTAAATTACTTCAGGTGCAATTGACTGCAGGTAAGACCCCCTCTTCAGGTCATTGCCAGCTATAGGACCATCTCCATGAATCAGGACATACACTCAGCCTACTTGGATCTACTTGAGTCAGTTAAGATACAGCCAAACACCTTGGTTTTGGGTGACTTTAATTACCCGTTCATAGAATGGGTAAATTATACGTGTTCTAACTCACTTGCCCAAAGGTTCCTGGACTTTATTAACTCAAATGCCCTAGACCAGCTGGTTGCCACACCCACAAGGGGCTCAAACATCCTGGACCTGGTGCTCACCAACATGGGAGACTGCTGCACCACCCCCAATGTTTGACCATTCCTGGTGAGATCTGACCACAAATCAGTCCCACTAGATGTAACTATAACACAAGACCCCTCAATAGCAGTGACTAGACTAAAATACTTCTCCAAGGCCAATTACAACCTCTTATGTGGCAGCATAAATAGCTTCATAGTCCCTCCCTCCACTGATGGAACAGCCACCCATGCTGAGTTATACACCAATGCTTTATACAAGCACCTGTACAATTGTATTGACTCTGCCATACTTAATAGAACCAAACCAAGATCTCCAAGGAAAGACAAACCTTCCTGGTGGAGAACGACCATTACTAGGCTATACAACAGGAGAATGAAATTGCTGTCTAAGAGCAGGAAGGAATGGTCTCAAACTGTAAACATGCCCTCCTCAACTTAAACAAGCTAATAGGACTCCTAGTGAAGTCCTCCAAAGCTAAATTTAAATCCACATTAGCTTCCCTAACTAAGGATAACCACAAGGCATTCTTTAGTTACATCCGTAACCTCAAAGGTAAGGCCAAGATTTGTGTTGAACTTATAGTTAATGGTACTACATATATAGAACCTGTGGATATAACAAACCTGCTGGCTGACAGGTTCAGTAAAAACTTCACTCCCATGTCCCTGCCACGTATACTCCAAAGCATCCCAAACACCTGTCTCTCACCTATTATCTCCGAGTAGAAGATCTTAAATGCCCTCTCCAAGGCCAAAAACACAGCCTCTATGGAGCCAGACGATATCTTGGTCTGTGTTCTACATGGGTTAAAACAGGAATTAGCATCGCCATTCAGCACACCTTTCAATCACAGCCTAAGCACTGACTTTGTCCTAGTGGAATGGAAAACAGCTACCATCATCCCTTTGCACAAAGGGGGTGCATCCATGAACCCAGGGAACTATAGATCCATTAGTCTGACCAGCCTTATCTGCAAGGCCATGGAATAAATCACCATGGATCTTATTAACAGAGATATTGGAAATCTCCAAATGCTCGATCCCACCCAGTTTGGCTTTGTCAAGGGGAGATCAGGCCTATTAAACTTGGTGGACTTCTTTGAGACAGTTACCAAAGCCCTAGACAAGGGTAAATCTGTGTATATGGCCTACCTTGACTTAGCCAAGGCCTTTGATACAATCCCCCACTCAGGCATCATTGATAAAGTCACCCAGCTGGGTATAAACCCATATATTGTCAGGTGGGTTGTAAACTGGCTCACATATAGAACTCATACGGTAAAAATAGGGGACTCCACCTCCTCCAGCAGACCCATAGCTAGTGGTATTCCGCATGGATCTGTTCTGGGATCCCTGCTGTTTGGAATCTACTTCTCTGAAGTACAGGCTAAAACTAAAGGACTGTGGCTGACAAAGTTTGCTGATGGCTGCAAACTGGCAGTGATCATTGAAACCCCTTGTGATGCTAACATCTTGCAAGAAGGTCTTAGGCAGACTAATGACTGATGCCAAAGTCATGGTCTTAAACTTAATGCAAAAAAATGCAGTATCATCCCTTTGGCAAGGGTGATATTCTTGCAAACTACCACATCAATAGCAATACCCTAAGCACACAGTCAGTTGTGAGAGATCTGGGCACACAGGTTGACAGCAGCCTTAACTTTGATCACCATGCCTCCACAGTGGCAAGAAAGGCATTTTATATTTTTCCCCTCATAAGTAAGGGCATTGCCTCCAGAAAAAAGGGTTATAACCCCCCTGTGCTCTTACCTCATCAGGCCAATAATAGGTTACAATGCTCCTTTTGGTATGTTCCTTTCCAAACTCCCGCAGCAATTGGAGAGACTACAAAGGTTCCTTATGAAGAAAATGCAGAGTCTTCAAGATCTGTCTTATGCAGACAGACTGAAATAATTGTCTTTTTACTCTGTGTCATTCAGACTGCTCAGAGGTGAGATGTGACTTGCACATAGAGCAATCTCTGATCCAGCTTTGATGGAAATGCTGCACATTCGCAAGTCAATTGGCACATGTGTCACTCGCTCAAAGGACCTTAACCTGGTATGTGACATCAACAGAACTTGCTTGAGAGACATATTTGTCTCACATAGGTTTCCCCACCTTTGGAATAAGCTTCCTATTCATGTTAAACAAAGCCCCTCATTGGCCGAATTTAAGTGTAATTTGGACGATTGGATGGATAACCGGAAATTCACTCCAGGTTTCCACCTGTGCCTCTCTTGGACAGGGCCAATAGGTGCTGATTTTAGTGTCTGCTTGAGTCAGGCCCCCTTGGGAACATGGGTTGAACTTGAGTAGGCTTGTAAGGGCAATGGGGCCATTATCCTAGTAACCTCCTATGATCATATGATTGTGTAACTCAGTGCAGCCTTTGGAAAAAAAAAATAACTGAGATAGCTTTTAATATCAGCTTGTGAATTCTGATAATTTAAGCTGCAAAGGCAACTGTTGCTTTCTATCCTTCATTTTCTGCAGTTCTGGAAATCCTGTTTAGAAACAGTGGACCAGATTTTAAAAGACTTGCCCTCAGTGTAAGTGACTTACAACTTTGTAAGCCTGTCACAAGGCCAAAAGCTTTCTCTCAGTGAAAGTGACCTACTTCAGTGTAAGGCCTACCTATAAATAAGGCTTACGGTGGGGGCCAGATTCCAAAAGACTTGCTCTCAGTGCAAGTGATATAGCCTAGTATAATACTGGTGAGCATGCAGACACTATGCAGGCAGTGCCTGGATGAGAGGAATGAACTTAGCAGCTGCATGGCAGCAGCTGTAACCAAGGAACCCCTTTACCACACAATCCTGATAAGAAGGGAAGAACAACCAAGAAAGATGAACATTCAGGATGATGGGAACACTTATGAAAGTGACCAGTAGCTGGAGGTCATTAAGACAAGACCCCCCCTCCCCAGAAAATCAAACAAAACATTCATTCTTTGATGTTTTGGAAACCGTACAGATAGAATAAAGCATATTTGATTGTAGTGTTTCACAGTGCAGCTTGTATTTTGTAGATGAGGAGGGTACCTAAGGTAAAAGTACAAAACACAGCCTTGAAACAGAAAGAAAAGATTCAGAAAAGCAGTAGAAAGATTTAAAATTTCAGATGACGTCATAACTGTAGCATAAACATAAATAAGAATTATACATTTTAACATTCTGTAACTATGGCAGAATCATTGTAAACGTAGTGTGTTATATTTATTTTCTGTAAAAAAAGAGAAACAGTTCTTTGCTGCTTTGCTTAACCATTTGCTCTGTATTTTAGGTAGATTATTAGCATATTATAGAATGGGTGATCTGTAGATTGCACCCTGTTTGGAGAACGAGCATTCTCCAGCACCGTGTTAATCTACAGATAATACCCACTGAGAAATGAATCCACTGCTCTAGGCAGTATATCAAGCTGCCATGGAGCTCAGACTGAAATCCTAATGACTGCCATTTAGCGAGAATAAAAGAAAGGAAAAAATTAAAATAAAAAAGTGTGCATATGTATGTGTTTGTGTGTGAGAGTGTATGCATATATGAGAGTGAAAGAGAGATGGAGCTATTATGTTACACTTGCTAAGCAGCGATTTTGCTGTTTAGCGAATTAAAAAATAACCAAAACAGAAAAAAGTATTTGTATGTATGTTTTTGTTTGTGTGTGTGTGTGTGTGTGTGTGTGTGTGTGTGTGTGTGTGTGTGTGAGCGAATACATGTATGAAAGCAGAACAGACTGTGTGTGTGTGTGTGTGTGTGTGTGTGTGTGTGTGTGTGTGTGTGTGTGTGTGTGTGTGTGTGTGTGTGTGTGTGTGTGTGTGTGTGTGTGTGTGTGAGAGAATGAGAGAGAGAGTGAAGAATTAGAGCTATTGAGCAATCATTGGCAGCAACAGTATCATTTTAAAGGTTTATGTACCTCTTGACCATACCTCTCAACCTCTTGGCACAAGAAATCTGGATAGAGCCACAAATAACGGAGGAACAAAGGACCAAAATGGGGACAGATTTTAAATATTTCTTTTATAAACTTATAAAGCTGCTAGAATACCAAGGTTTCCATTAGCATGTATTTTTCTTAAGGATATGAAGTCTGAAATTCAAATGTCTGTCATTATTTAATGACTTCAATCCCCAGTGATTTGTCAGAAAACTACAAATTTTTTGAGGAAGGGACCGTACACATAAGCCAAAATTCTAGACATTCTGCAAAAATCTCTACAGCTGAGAGGTATGCTCTTGACTCTTAGTTCAAGATATCTGGATAAGCCTATGGGGGGGGGGCAAAGGCTCAAAATAGGAACATATTCTACTTGAATATTGAGATTTGTGTTAGCATGCATTTTTTAAAACAGAGGTATACATGTGAGAGAGTGAGTGAGTGAGACTGACCACTGGCAGCAGCAATAGTCAAGAGGTTTGAATACCCCTGGACTTTTCAGCTGAAGAAATCTGGATAAAGCTTAAAATAAAGGCTCAAAAATAGGAACAGATTGTAATTATTGGTCTTATAAAATTACAAACTTGCTTAAATAAAAGGATTTGTGTTACCATGAACTTTCTGAAGAAAATAAAAGTCTGAAGCTTAAATATTGGTCATTATTTAGTAACTTCAATCCCCAGTGATTGGCAATAAACCAATCATTTTAGGAGTAAGTGACCAAAAAACAGAATAAATCCCCTGGATATTTTTTTAAAGTGTTACATTTTGGATGTAAAATGTTTCCTCCAACACCTTTAGCATATACTATAGCAAGTTTGAAACATCAGACAGAGTATTTTACATCAACGATATATAAAAAAATATAGTAATGAAAAAAGTAACTAAAACACAACAATTTTACAGATAGTCCATTCATTAAATAAAATAATGCCCTCCATGGTGTGTGTTATTATAGCAATAACCCACGCCTGGGTCTGGGTAATGCTGAATTTACCCACAGTTGGTGTGGTTTGGTCACGTGGGTGAAGCCCGCGTGGCCAAACAAAGCCAACCGTGGGTAAATCCAGCATTACCCACACCCAGAAGGGGGTCATTGCTATTATACAACGACATTATTTAAGAAAAAAAAATAATTACTTTTCTAAAATAATGGCATTGTATAATGACTCCTTGCTGCTCTTCCGCAGCTGTCTGGTATTCTGCGGCAGTTCTGATGTACTGCGCATGCGTATGCCTATGCAGTACATCAGAGCTGTGGGCAAAAGCAACGGAGAAAGCAAGATTTCCATTGCTTTTTTTTTTTACAAACTGTTTCGCTATGTTAAATGGGTTTAACATAGCGAGACAGCTTTAAAAAAGCAACGGAGAATCTCCGTTTCTTTTTTTAAAGCTGTCTCACTATGTTAAACCCATTTAGCATAGCGAGACAGTTTTGAAAAAAGCAACGGAGAAAGCAAGATCTCCGTTGCTTTTTACAAACTGTCTCGCTATGTTAAAGGAGTTTAACATAGCGAGGCAGCTTTAGAAAAAGCAATGGAGAATGAGAATCTCCGTTGCTTTTTTTAAAGCTGTCTCGCTATGTTAAACGTGTTTAACATAGCGAGACAGTGTGAAGCAACGGAGATCTTGCGTTCGCAGTTGCTGTAAAAAAAAGAGTTATAGTAATGGAAAACGTCCATGTGACCGGACCTTTTTCCATTACTATAACTCTGATTTACAACGTGCACACTGAACAATCAGCATGCACGTTTTTGAATATTAATGGGGGGTCATTGTATAATGTGGAAATAATGCACTTCCAGGGGTTTACAGGCTGTCCTGCAATGTCAGGCCTCAGAACACCCCTGGGTGGGTGTTATTTCCACAATAGCTCATGCCCTGTTGGGCATTATTGCTTGCTTAAGTCATTGTTATTTAGTGTTCCTTCTTCCTGAGTTCTTGTTAGTTGTCTGTTTTTATTGGCATGCCAGATACTTTGCTTCTTGGAGAAGTATGTAAGTTTGAACTTAACTCCAAGAGGGCTATGTATAGACAGGTTACCTGCCACTCAAATTTCCAAAGAGGAAAATGACCTCTTCGAAGAATGGAAAAAAGCCTCTTGGATTGTACTTTAAATTGGATTTGTATTCTCATTAAGCGCAACATGAGAGCGCATGAAAAGTTGAAGTCTGAGATTTTGCACTTACAGGATGAGGTGGTGGAGGAGTCCTGTTACAGGGTGCAGATTTCCAAGATTAATGAGAAAATTTCTAAGTTAGAGAGTGATATAATTCTACATAAAAGGAACAAACTTTTGTGGGACTTAAAGGATTATGAAACTGGAGTTTTGTTTTCTTGGCAGCGTGAGCCAGCACATAGTAGGTCAAGGGTCAGGAGCGGAAGCCAGAAGCGACGAAGTATGTCAGCGTCCTCAACTGAACATAATGTTTCTAAAAATGTTACTTTTGTCGCTCCCTCATCTTCTGTGATGATGGAAACTGAGGGTAGAAATGATACCTCGGTCTCTCCCACAGTGGAACATTTCTCACAGACTGATAAATCCAATTGGGGGAGAAACGGCAGGAAGGGGAGAAACCGTTTCAAGTAATGAAGTGGTATGTGAATCTCATGTACAGACATTACAGTGTGTAAATTTATCCAGTCTTAATCTTGCCAGTGATATGAAGGCTATATTGTCTAAAGGTAGCAAATTTGTGCCTACACATTTTCCTTCTATTGCGGATTTGTATTTAGAGCTAAAGGCATTTAGCAGGAAGTTGCTTTTGAAAGTTTATTTTCATAGATATGCTGCAGATTCTGTTGGTAAAGTTTCTTTTAAATAACTCTGATATGAGTGATGATTTGGATAAGGACTTATTAAATATGTCCTTCTATGATTATGATGATGCAGAATTTTTTGGCATAGACGAAATGGAGAATAACTCGGTTTGTTTTCAAGCTGGGTATGGGAGGTTACCTTTACCATATTTGGTAACCGATAATAAGTTCATTCTGTTATTAATGTGCTTGTTATTAGTTTATTTTTTAAGGTTCTGTTTAAAGAAATTTCTACAACACTTGCTGAATTTCTAAGTAAGAAGAAATGTTATAATTTAAGCAGAAATGAGTGGTTGGCTCTGAAGAGCCTAAAACAACAGAAGGCTGACTTCATTTTTAAATGTGCCGATAAAGGTGGAAATTGGGTTATTTTGGATAGACAGAAATATTGTGATATGGTAGTTGATTTACTTAAAAATGTAGATGTAGTATAAAAAATTAGTTAGGGACCCCGTTGTGGAATTTAATGATCAACTTTTAGCTTTGTTAGAAAAAGGAGAGCGTCTTGGTTTTTTTGAACATAGGGACATGTGTAAATTGCACATTAAAAAGCCTATTACACCTATTTTATATGCTTTACCCAAAGTGCATAAATGTTTACAAAATCCTCCAGGTAGGCCTATTATTTCAGGGGTAGGCTCTTTCCTAAATAATATTAATATTTTTCTTGATTTCCATCTGAAGGAACATTTGAAGAAGGTTGCAGCACATATTTCTAATACACAGGACCTAATAAATGAAATGTCTGGAATTCAATGGCAAGATGATTACTACTGGGTCACGATTGATATAAAATCATTATATACGAATATCAATCTTAGATGGGGTTTGGAATCTATTTTGGACATGTTGGGTGAAGGGCCTAGGACCACCTTTTTGATTAATTTGCTTGAATTTTGTTTGACTCATAATTATTTCTCATTTAATAATGAATTACTTTTGCAGTTAAAAGGTACGGCTATGGGGGCTGCATTTGCGCCCTCATATGCCATTATATACATGGGATTTTTTGAAAAGAAATGTATTTATCCCACTGCATTTTTTAGAAATAATGTTCTATTGTATAAGCGTTTTATTGATGACCTTATTTTCATTTGCAAGGGTGATGTTAATGATTTTTTTGAATTTTTTGATCATCTTAATAATAATGAACATGGTCTCACTTTCTCTCATGAACTCAATAGAGAACAGATTAATTTTTTGGACATAACTCTATACAAGGATGATGGGGTTATAGGTTATAGGCCTGTTAGAAAACCTACTTCAGTTAACATGTTTTTACATGCTACTAGTATGCATCCGGAGCATTTATTAAATTCTCTACTTTGTGGTGAATTTAAAAGAATTTATGATCACACTAATGATGAAAATAAAAAAAAAAATAAGGAAATGGATATGGTTTTATTTAGGCTGAGGGAAAGAGGCTATGATGAAGGTCAGCTATTAAGATGCAAAAGTAGAATACTTGGAAATGATGATGTTGGTCCACATATTTTGTCTAGGAATAAAAGATTTGGGGGCAGGATGCATCAAACAAGAGATATTGATGATGACAGGAAACTTTTTTATGTCACTAAATTTTCTCCATTTTCTAGGGAGTTAATTCAGATTGTGAGGAAATATTGGCATATTGTGTGTGAAGATGAAATGGTAGGTCATCTGTTCCCTGACAATATTATATTCTCCTTTAAAAGGGGAAAAAAATTAAAAGAATTGTTAAGTTATAATTTTATTGGAGGGAACATAAATACTTTGCATCCAGGAACTTTTTCATGTGGCCACTGCAATATTTGCAATAGGGTCATAAATTTAGATACTATTAATGGAAGAATGTTTATTCCTAAGTATAATTTCAACTGCAGATCTACGGGGGTGGTCTACATTTTGGGGTGTTCATGTTCCAATGTTTGGTATATTGGACAGTATGATGAGGATTTGTGTTCTAGAACACCTCAAAGATATTAGAAATTTCAACAAAGCTAGTCCTGTTGCACAACATTTTCATGATTTACATGATGGTTCCACTAGTAGTTTGAAATTTTGTGTATTAGGAAAAAGCTTTCTGTCTAGAGGGGGTGATTATGTGGTTAAATTACTTGAATTAGAAACTAGAATGATTTTAAAGTACAAAACTTTGAAGCCCTTTGGTCTGAATCAGGAATTGGCCATTTAATTTATGTATTTATTAGTTTTGCTCATGTGTTTTTTATAATACTTTTGTATTCATCAAATATTATACATTTATTATAAGTATTTACTACTTTAAATGTTTGAATTTCGTTAATGAATTAATTGGTAACAGCTGTGAATTGTTTTTTGTGTGTGTGTGTATATATATATATATTTGCTTTAAACTTGAAGCAATTGTGGTCCATGAAGGCAAATTGCCGAGGTACCAGATCGCTTTTTAAATAAAGAGTTGCTGGTGTAGTGCTGGAATTGTGTTTTTCACTTTGCTGATATAGTCCCCTGAATCTTTTGTCCACTGCGATAAGATAATCTTTTCTGATATTTTTTTCTGTTTTTGTTTATCAAAGTAAACATTTTAGATATGCTTCCCAAATTACCAGCTGCCTAATAGCACCTGCATGTTGTCTGTTTGGTAACAAAAGTAAATAAAATATGTGGTAGTTTTTATTAATGGACAGTTAAATAATTAGAAAAACAAATATACAAAGGTTTAATAATAATATAACATTATGAACCAAAGGAAATCATTTTGTTAGAGTAATCTAGACATATATAACTCCTTATTGTGTCACTGCAACATTGAAATGCATTCTGTATTATTTATTAATGAATAATAATTTGAATACCTGTTACTAAAATGCCATCAGTCCTTCTTCCATTACATGGTCATGGTTGCTGTAACTGAGTGGTTGCTAGTTGTGTAGTGAAATCTAATTCTAATTAAGAGGAGAAATATTAGCTTAAAATTGTCCATGTTGCAAAAATAAAATAACAAAAAAGTACTATTCTGCACTTTCTAACTCATGCAGTACATTCACAGCACATAAAAGTTAAATAACAAACAACAGAAGTACTTCATAATGTCTGGGAACACGTCATATTTTCTTTCTCAGACCAATGTACAAAAGAAGCAAACAGGTCAATGTTAAAACTGAATGCAGAAGTGACTCAGACAATATGTTGGGTGGTGCAGTGGTGCAGCGGTTAATGCTGTCACCTCACCGCAAGAGGTTCTCCGGTTTGATTCTCGGCTGGGGTGCTTTCTGTGTGGAGTTTGCATGTTCTCCCTGCGTTCGCGTGGGTTTCCTCCGGGTACTCCGGTTTCCTCCCACATTCTAAAGACATGCTTCTGGAGCATTTCTCCCCAGGCCTCCACTGAAAACAGGATCTATGGAACCTAGTCGGACTTTCCCGGTCAACAAATGTAAAATAAATATGTTTTGTAAATAATCTACAATTATAGATCTACATGGTGGCATGTTTATGTTCATCCTGTGACTGGTAAAATAACTATTGAAAACCTAAGCAGCACTGTGACTACATTTTTACATAAAGCAAGGAAGTTGTTAGTTTGGCTTAGTGCAAGATACTCAGATATAAGTTCACTGCCATAGATACATTTCTGCATGCCATATTTTTTATGTCAGCTCATTTATAGATGTCTGTCTGTCTGTCCACATTACATTCTGAAGAGAATATATGGGAATAGAAAGTGCTTTCCTACATGTAATTGCTGACCAGATAGTTGAGCTCTATCTGCCTGAGCATATCTAGTCAGATTATATTTAATTGAAGTTCATTTCCTTTATATGTCAGTAGTGTGGGATTATGTGAGGATATGTGTGGAGCTTTGGCAAGATTCCCCTTTCCCTACTGTTGTGTGATGGTGCAGTTATATTGTGTGTTTGTGTGTGTTTGTGTGTGTGTGTGTGTGTGTGTGTGTGTGTGTGTGTGTGTGTGTGTGTGTGTGTGTGTGTGTGTGAGAGAGAGCCTGCATACACACACACACACACACACACACACACACGCACACACACACTCTCTCTCTCTCTCTCTCTCTGATGTGGATGAAGGTTTTTTGAACCAAATTCCCTGAAGTACCATTCTTCAGTACAGTCTTTTTCCTCCAAATCTGATATCCAGATATTAGAAGTTAGTACAGCTGTGAACTGTTGGTGACAGGACTGCTTGAGATTTTATATCATATTCCAAAAAAATTGCTCTCAGTTAAATGACCTACTCCAGTGTAAACCTGGCCCTGTTCCAAAAAGACTTGGGTGGGGATTTAATAAACTCCATGTAGGAATAGTGGAAAGCCTACATGGAGTGTACTTTTCCGTGTCTATGGCTCCCCTTCAGCAGCACACCATGTATATTAATGAAGATGCGCTACTGAGAGAGGAGTATAACACGGTTACAGAATCAGTGTAGGGGGTGTGTTACAGTGTCTGGAAATGAGTAACTCACCGGCTGCACTGTTAAAGTGCTGGATGCCACTGAAATATAAAAGTAAAATGTTACTTCCTCTTTTTCTTGTGTGTGTGTGTGTGTGTGTGTGTGTGTGTGTGTGTGTGTGTGTGTGTGTGTGTGTGTGTGTGTGTGTGTGTGTGTGTGTGTGTGTGTGTGTGTGTGTGTGTGTGTGTGTGTGTGTGTGTGTGTGTGTGTGTGTTTGCATGGCATGGCACATTAGCAATGGACACGTACCAGACATCTAAAAATAGAAACAGTATACTTTTAATTTTAATGTAAAAGGTCATGTTTAAGCATAGCTGAGTGGGTTTGCATGGTGCCGTGCTCAGCAGTGCTTAAAGGTCACTGAGAGTTATATAAAAATGTATAGGTGTAGTTATTGTATCCATGGTAGGTAAATGGTTAGAGTCACAGCCTTATGTGCAGTATGTGCATGGTTCAAATACACAGACAGGCCATTCAGCTTTTACATATGATAGCAAGTTGTTATAATAATTTATTTTTTTAATTATGTATATATTGTCATTTGTTAACTGGGTTAGTCCAGCTGGGCCAGAAGCCCATTATCAGTGAAGACCCAAGGAGAAAAGATCCAGTTAAACACAAGTTAACAATACTTAAAATGCACACTCCAAGATAAAGAAATTAAAATACATAAGGTTAGGTGATATAAGTTAACAATACTTAAAATGCACACTCCAAGATAAAGAAATTAAAATACATAAGGTTAGGTGATATAAAGTAAAATAGATATACATAATATTAAAGTATCATTAATGAACAAATAATTGCAACATATATTTTTTATATTTTTCATAGCATTTGGTTTGCCCTTAGCTAAGCTGCTAAGCCAAGCCAAGCAATGCTTAAATAGGACCCGTTTTAGCAGTACTTAGCAACACACAGCTCCATTTAGCTGGTTTGGGCACTGCTAAGCAATGCCAGTTTAAGCACTGCTCAGCTACGCTTAGCCGGTTTGCATGGTTCAAAGCTTCACTTATGATTTTTTAAAATGGTCAAGTGGTGGTAAAGGGCAGGAAAACAGCCTTATTTAAGCTGAACAGGCGGGAATACAGCCAGAACTTGTTGGAGTTTGACCCATACAGGAACTATGGCAGGAGTTGCAGAGAGTGGGTGCTTCTGGACATAGTGGTGAGGCATGTTGGAGTCTAGGGTCATGGTTGGGCTTCTTGTGAAAAACCATGACATCCAGCTGCTGCAGCCAGTACCAGGGATCGGAATACAAATCAGATGCCTTGCACCAGAAGTCACACGGTCTCACCAGTGCAACTGGTATCTCACACAAAGTTGAGCAGGTGCATCACCACTACGATGACCTGAAGCATAGGAAGGGGGAACTCTTGGCCCAGTGGATCCAAGATGCTCAGGACGACAATACCCCACAAGTTTGTAAGTATAGGAAGCAATGATTTATAAAAGTCTAGTATGAATATCTGATAGACAGGTACACATAATGGTGTGTTTCTCTCCCTACAGCTGCAGAGGAGAGAGCTCACAACCTGGAGGCCCATGCAGGGTGCCTGGCCAGGTTGCACCAAGAGTGTGGTGAGTATAGATATATCCTGCAATATATAGTAATATAATTAAGAAAGAGTACAATAGTAACTACAAGTAGGTATATTCTGTTTTGAGTGTACTGCAATTAATGTGTTTATAGACCTGATATAAGTGAGTAATGCTAGGTACAGTTCAATATAGATGAAAGCATGAACTCTGCTAAGGTGAAGGAAATAAAGTTACTACTGCATTACTAATGTTAAGGAATAACAAGTGTATGCTGTATTATTAATAATGTTCGGGTAATGAAGGGAATAAATCAACTGCATTCATAATTTTCAGGAAATAAAGTAGATTTGCAGTCCGCATTGTTAAGAAATAAACTTATTAGTACTGCCAACATGGTGGAATACCAGCTGTCTTTCAACGTCTGCATTATTTTAAGTGCTCAGCAATAAAGACTGTTAAATGTATACCAATCACTGGTTCATGTCACCCCTAATAAAGGTGTGTTGTGCCAAATGTAGTGTGTATTTTGGGCTGTTGGTCAAGAAATTTATTATTACAGCTGCCGTGAGGTAAACACAGGTATAATACCATGAAGTGACTGAAAGTTGGCCAATAATGAACTGTTTTGCTAAAGTGTAGATGTGAAGCTGCACTACAAGATATAGTGCATTATGATATTTGTTCTGTACTAAGATCTGTACCCAGAATAGTAGTGTCTAATATTATATTTAATAGTGTGTTTCTCTCAGGATTGTTTTTTGTTAACCTTTGCATTTCAGCTATATGCATTCCTGAATGTAGTTATGCTGATGCAAGCAAGTATGAAACTGTAATAGCTGTAGACTGCAAATATACCATCTGCAACTGTATATGGGTCAGATAGGCAACCCAGCACCCCAGTATGGTCTGTAAATATCACACATAATCCCATCCAGGGGTTAAATGTGTACTCCTGCATTCCAAGTATTGATACATAGTTCACCTACTATCTCTGTCATGCATGAATGTCATGCATGTGTGTTCAACTGTCACTGCAGTCTTGTGTGACACTCTACCTATATTAACAGGTCAGACTTTGCTACCAGGTGAGCTCTTGGCATATATTAGTCAATGAACACACAGCAGTGGCTCAGCAGCTCAGTTTGATAAATGATATGTATGTTGTTCCGTTTGCCACACACATACGTGGTTCCAATTCAGGGACAAGTACTACTATATATTTATAGAAACAGACAAGTACTACTGAATATTTATAGAAATAGTTATGTATTGTTAACAGATTTTCTCACCACAGGACTTACAGGTAAATAAATGTCTGCAGTAGCAGTATGAATAGTACAGTAATTAATTCATAGTTTCATAGTTTCATAGTTTGGTACTAGGCTATCTGCCCTGGGGCATTTATAAGCCTAGCCATAGCGATGTGGCTTTCGCCACCCCATGTAATGGTACAAAAGTGTACAGAATAGATTTAGAATACTGTGCCTCTGTCTAGTAGTGACACAGTGAAGACCCCCTTACATAATAGAATTAGTTTACTGTGCCTCTGTCTAGTAGTGACACCGAGATGACCCCCTGGGGTAAACCTGCGATCTCCCATCCACTCGTCAAGATTTATCTTGAAGAGAGTCAGTGAGGGGCACTGCCTAACATGAACTGGGATTCTGTTTCAGAGTATGGGAAGCCTCTGAGTTATGAATCTGTCCCTCCAGCATGTCCTATTCATATTTATGCTGAGGTTCAAATCTTTAGCTCTCGTGGTTCTGATGGATTTGGATTTTTTGAGGTGGAGCATGCCCATCAATTCCTGATTGGACATGGCCTTGTATGTCAGGTACAGATCACCTCTGAGTAGGTGGTATGCTACTGAATAGAGTTGGAGTTTCTTTAGTCTGGCAGCATATGACATATGTTGGAGACCCTTGATCCTCTTGGTGAGGTACATTTGGGGTCTCTCTAGCTGTTGCAAGTGCCGGGTGAGGTACATACCAAATGGAGCATTGTACTCAATCATGGGCCTGATAAGGGAGGAGTACAGGGGCACAATGACCTCCTTTGATCTGGATGTGAATCCCTTCATGATAAGGTGGGCAAGGTAGAAAGTCTTTCTAACCACCTTGGCAACATGGGTGCCAAATGAGAGGTCACTGTCGACTTGGATCCCCAGGTCTCTGATTACTTTTTCCATACTCAGTGGGTTACCGCCTATGTGATAATTTGTGGGCACTTTGTTTTTCCCAAAGGGGATGACTATACATTTTTTGGCATTTAGTTTAAGGCCATGAGTCGGGCACCAGTTGTCCATTTCAGTGAGGCCTTTCTGTAGGACGTATGTGTCAGCTGGTGTATCGACTATGGAACCTAGTTTTCAGTCATCTGCGAACTTTGTCAGCCACAACCCTCCCATGTTTGCTTTCACATCTGAGAAATAAATGCCGAACAAGAGGGGTCCCAGGACAGAGCCTTGTGGGACACCACTTGTCACTGGCTTTGAGTCTGACATGGTTCCAGCGATTTTGACTTTATGGGTTCTATCCTTTAGCCAGTTTGCCACCCATCTTGTGACATATGGATTTACATTTAAGCTGTTGAGCTTGTCTATGATGCCAGAGTGGGTATTGTGTCGAAAGCTTTAGCCAAGTCCAGGTAGGCTGTATGGACTGCTTTGCCCTCGTCAATGGCTCTAGTGACTGTTTCAAAAAAGTTAACCAGGTTTAAAAGGCAGGATCTGCCTTTTACAAAGCCGAACTGGGTGGGATCAAGTGTCTGTAAGCCCCCAATGTCTCTGTTTATTAGTTCCATAATGATTCTTTCCATAGCTTTGCAGACCAGGCTGGTTAAGCTTATGGGGTGGTAGTTACCAGGGTCAGTAGAGGTGCCTCCTTTCTGGAGTGGGACTACTGTTGCTGTACGCCAGGTTTTCAGGTACATATCCTGTAGTAAGGCTAAGGTTAAATAGCATTTTTATGTGCGGGTTTAGCTCCTCTTGGAGTTCACGTAGCACGCAACCTGGGATACCGTCAGGTCCCATTGATGCTGTGTTTTTAGCTTTGCTGAGGGCGGTTCTCACCTGGAACTCTGAGATGACAGGGAGGTTACATTCAGCTGGGACAAGTATTTCTTCTTTTGGGGGTGAGGGAGGGGAGAAATTTGCACTGAACCTGTCTGCCAGAATGTTGGCAATATCTGTGGGTTCAGTGTATTTTTTGTCATTGTGAACTAACTCTGAACATATCTGAGGGTTTCCGCCCAGGTTTCTAACATAGCTGAAGAAGGCCTTGTGGTTATCTTTGGTGTCCATAGCGATTTTTCTCTCAAAGTTGGCCTTGGATGTTTTTATGAGAGAACGTAGCTTTCTACTAGTGCTGATCAGAGATGCCTTCTCTTTATGGGATTTTGCTCTGTCATGCAGTAGCTTCCTTCTTTTGTTATACAATTTGTTTATGGCTGGGGTCCACCAGACAGGATGCCTGCCCTTGGTGGAGAGGGTCTTGGTTTTATTTGAGATTGCATGATCCATGCATTCTTGGAGATGTCCGTAGAAAGCATTTGTGAAGGATTCTGCATTGTGGTATATGGTTTCCACTGTCCCAGTGGGCTTAAAGGATACCATCTCAGTTTTAAGAAGTGTAAAGTTGGCTTTTGAGAAGTTTTTCACTGTAGTCTTTTGTGTTGGGGTGGAGGTGGGATATGTATATCCAGGGTGATTAGTTTGTGGTCAGATCTCACTAGTGAAGGGTATACTTCTGGTGTGGAGCACTTTGTCCCCATGTTTGTAATGATCAGGTTTAGTATATTATCTCCCCTTGTGGGAGAGGTGACTAGCTGTTCCATTGCATTTGAATTTATGAATTCCAGGAACCTTTGGGCTAGGATGTTTGGGCTAGAATAATGCACCCAGTCTACGTTAGGGTAGTTGAAGTCTTCCAATATGATGGTGTTTGGTGAGACATTCATATCCTCCAATGTCTTCAGGAAGGCTAAGTGGGGTTCCTGAGATTGGGAGGGTGGTCTGTAACATGCTACCAGTTGTATAGCAGTTTTGCCTATGGTTAGTTGCACCTGGATGGTCTCTGATGCTTCATGTGTTGTTACTAACCTGGAGGTGTGGGTGTCCTTGAAGAATATGGACACTCCTCCTCCCTTTTTGCTTTGGCCCGAGTTTTGGGGCCGAAAAGAATGATACGAGGTATAGCCTGGTAGCACTGGGGTGCTCTCAGGAGCCTTGAACCAGGTTTCAGTTACTGCACAGACATCGATGTCCTCCATACTGAGGAGTGCTTCGAGAGCCTGCATCTTGAGATTTAGACTTCTGGCATTGAGCAGCATTACCCTTAATTTTTTTCCATTTTTGATTTCTAAGGAGGTGGGTTTGTCTTTTGAGCCTTGCCTAAAAAAGGCACTATGAGGGAGGCAAGAGCCTTAGCCAATATCCTGGGAGCTGTCATTGGGTAACTGTCCAGATGTACTAGTGTGTAAACAGCATTGCTCAGCAAGGTGATAAGACTTCATTAAAGAAACCATCAACAAGTACACTACTATTCCTAGTTAATAAGAAAAAATGTTTTATTGTTGGTATGGCTGTATGCCTGGTGCGTCTGTGAATGTCTGCTGATAGTCTAACCCCATGCCTGGCAAGGATAGCAGGATAAGTGTAAACTGTCTGTACTGTGCACGATACTTGTCCAAGTGTCACACTGTCACAGATAGTGACCGCTGTTGCCAAAACCCTTGGACACAGATATAACATCCATTCAAAATATGTCAGTAGCACACTCTCACATCAAATGTGCACAGTGCACATTGGTAGTCATATATGTTCCCCTGACATGTAATAGTCCTCTGTAGTTTTGTACCTGTAGGTGTTACAGCTTGGCCCATACTGTCCCATGCAGATAGCTGCAGAGGTATGTATGTGCTACAGTAGTTATAGAGCACTTGTATGCATAAACCAATGGCAGACCTGTACAGTATAGAACAGTACTGTTGCAAACAATATAGCCTATACTGTTTTTAATGGAATGTCTCTTTCTCACCCCATCCATATCTGCATCACAAATTATTATTGTTATACTATGGCTATGGTTTCCTTTTCACATACGTTGTTTTCAAAACTTTATGTAGGGCCTTGTGTTTTATTATTGTTATATATTACAATGGTTGCATACTAACATACCTTGTTGAAATACCAATGTTGTTGGCTTTTTGCCATAACTGTTACTGGCATGATGTTACAATATTGACTGTTGTTCCATTTATTCTTGTGTTCTGCATGCTATGCATTATATATTATCATTCTGGCATAATTGGAACACCCTTGCATGCTGTTATAACTAATGTTTAAATGTGCTGTACATGACTTACCGATTCACTTTGAAAAAACCTCATCACCATAGCATGAGTGGGTAGACTGGTTCCTGCGAATCCACCTACCCCACCTCAACTGGCTGTGACACAAGGTCCCAGCACATCTGGGACCCAACCTGGAGCTGCCCCCTCTGCTGGACCTGCACCACCCATGGCTGGAACTGCCTCAGGGGAAGGGCCCTCCCTAGGAGTGTCCATGGAGAGGGAGCAGTTACCCAGTGACAGCTCCCAGGGATGGTATGCAGGATTGTCCAGCATGATTTGGACAACAGACTGCACCAGATTATAGGCAGACTAGTGCCCCTGGAGGAGCAGGCTGACCCTGTTGCCCAGCCCACAACACAGCTACCTTTGGCACCATGAAGGATCAGTGGTGACTACCCATGGGTGGGGGAGCTCAGTCCCACTGCTGCCATCTGGGGGCACTTGGTTTTCTGATTCCACAACACCCACCCTGTCCAAGGTGTTTACCCCCCCTCATGTGCCATACACTGCCCATGTCTGCTGTCTTGTCTGTTTGCAAATGCTACCTCTGCTACCCAACTTACCTCCCCACAGGTACCTATATACCATTCCCAACATTCCCCTCTCTCCTTAAAAAAATGGGCATCTGTCCCACAAAAAAACATCTCCCCATACATAGCTCTCCATTTCATCCACACCTACACTACCCACAATCAATCACTGCAGCAATTAATCTACAAAGTCATGTTGTCACACCCCTCCCTCTGGGATGTGAGGCTCCAAATTCCAAATTGTCCACAATCTGCACAACTGTTGCTGTAGAAGAAATAGAGAGCTATGGTCCTTTCTTACACTCATTCTGCACATCCTTACTTGCTTTTAACATTGTTTTCCCCCTGCTTGCCCCCATTTCACCACTTTCCTATTACCCCTTTTTTCTTTTCTTTTAAATTAGGGTGGGTTTAAGCAGAGCTAAGCAGTGTGGCACATTGGGCTGCACCACACAAACCCACTTAAATCTGCTTAAAACTGCTTTAATCACCTTATCTGTTTATGACACTGTTCTGCATATCAGCACAATAATGATCCCTGCCAAGTCTTGGACCCAGGACCCTGTCAACTACAGCATAGTGCATTAGTCCTCTAAGCCATTCCACTCTGAAGAATAGCTGGTGTTTCTATAAACATATCATAAATTCCACTGATGCACATCAGCAAAAAGAATCATACCTGACAAGTTTTGAACCCAAGACCCTGTCAACTACAGTAGAGTATATTAGCCTACTACACCACTCTGCTCTGAATAATAAATGGTGTTTCTATAAACATATCCTGATTGCCAGTGGCACACTACTTCTACATATAATGGGGTAAATGAAAGTGTACTTGGGTCTGTGATGCAGACACCAAACCAGTACACAGCCAAATACATGTTGATGGATGTACTGGAGGCCTATGATATCTGTTAGAGTTGACAACTGCACAGACTGTTGCAGAATGTCCACAGTTCATAGGTTCATAGGTTCATACTAGGCTATCTGCCCTAGTGCATTTACAAGCTTAACCAGAGTGTGTTTGGCTTTCGCCACCCCTTGGAATGAGTTTACTGTGCCTTTTTTAAGGTTGTGTTTACTGTGCCTCTGTCTAGTAGTGACACAGAAGTGATCCCTGGGGTAAACCTACGATCTCCCATCCACTCATCAAGATTTTTCTTGAAGAGAGTCAGTGAGGGGCTCTGCCTAACATGGACTGGGATTCTATTCCAGAGTGAAGGGAGCCTCTGGGTTATGAATCTGTCCCTCCAGCATGTCCTATTTATTTCTGTGCTGAGGTTCAAGTCACTCGATCGCGTAGCTCTAAGGGATTTGGATTTTCTGAGGTGGAGCATGTCCATTAGTTCCGGGTTGGACATGGCTTTGTATGTCAGGCATAGATTGCCTCTGAGTAGGCGGTATGCAACTGAGTATAGCTGGAGTTTCTTTAGCCGAGCAGCATATGGCATCTGTTTGAGTCCCTTGATCCTCTTAGTGAGGTACTTTTGGGGTCTTTCTAGTTGCTGCAGGTGTCGGGTAATGTACATCCCAAATGGGACATTGTACTCAATTATGGGCCTGATGAGGGATGAGTAAAGGGGCACAATGACCTCCCTTGATCTAGATGTGAATCCTTTCATGATAAGGTGGGCTATATAGAAGGTCTTTCTAACTACTTTGGCAATGTGGTTGTCAAAGGAGAGGTTACTATCAACTTGGGTCCCCAGGTCCCTAATTTCTTTTTCTGTACTTAATGGATTGCCTCCTATGTGGTAATTTGTGGGCACTTTGTTTTTGCCAAAGGGTATAACTATATACTTTTTGGCATTTAGTTTAAGGTCATGGCTCTGGCACCAGTTTTCCATCTCTATGAGACCCTTTTGGAGGATGCTTGTATCAGCTGGAGAGTCAATTATGGCGCCCAGTTTGCAGTCATCTACGAACTTGGTCAGCCACAGTCCTCCCGTGTTAGCCTGTATTTCAGGAAAACATATTCCGAATAAGAGAGGTCCCAGGACTGAGCCCTGTGGGATGCCACTTGTAACTGGTTTAGAGTCTGACATGGCTCCAGCAATTCTGACCATATGGGTTCTGTCCTTGAGCCAGTTTGCAACCCATCTTATGACATAGGGGTTTATATTTAGGCTGAATAGTTTGTCTACGATGCCCGAATGGGGTATTGTGTCAAAGGCTTTTGCGAGGTCTAGGTAGGCTGTGTGGCCCACCTTACCCTCATCAGTGGCCTTGGTGACTGTTTCAAAGAAATTACCAGGTTCAGGAGGCAGGACCTGCCCTTAACAAAGCTGAATTGGGTAGGATCCAGTGTCTGTAGGTCCCCAATGTCTTTGTTTATGAGCTCCATAATGATCCTCTCCATAGCTTTGCAGACCAGGCTAGTCAGGCTTATGGGGTGGTAGTTTCCAGGGTCCGTAGAGGCGCATCCTTTGTAGAGTGGGACCACAGTTGCTGTACGCCATTCTTTGGGTACATATCCTGTAGTAAGGCTAAGATTGAATAGCAGCTTTATGTGAAGGTATAGCTCTTCTTGGAGTTCATGTAGCACGCAGCCCGGGACACTGTCCGATCCCATTGATGCTGTGTTTTTTGCTTTGGAGTGGGCAGCTCTCACCTGGGCATCTGAGATGTCAGGGAGGCAACACTCTGTTGGGATAGATATTTGTCCTTTTGGGGGGGAGGGGGGAGAAGTTTGCACTGTACCTGTCTGCCAGGATGTTGGCAATGTCTGGGGGTTCAGTGTATTTTTTGTTATTATGGACTAACTCTGAGCATATCTGGGAGTTGCCACCCAGGTTTCTAACATAACAAAAGAAAGCCTTATGATTATCTTTTGTTGCTTGTGCAATTTTTCTCTCAAAAGTGGCCTTGGATGATTTTATGAGTGATCATAGTTTTTTGCTAGTACTGATCAGAGATGCCTTCCCTTTTAGGGATTTTGCTCTGTCATGTAGTAGCTTCCTCCTTCTGTTGTATAGCTTATTTATGGCTGGGGTCCACCAGACAGGACGCCTGCCTTTGGGGGAATGGGTCTTGGTTTTATTTGGGATTGACCATAAAATGAAGTGCAGTAAGCCAAAGAATTCCAAAAAATCCGTATATTCTTTTTAGAAAGGTTTTAATAAATTTAATAAATTTATTTGGGATTGCATGATCCATGCATTCCTGAAGGTGTCCATAGAATGCATTTATAAAGGATTCAGCAGATAGGGCCGTGGTTTCCACTGGCCTGGGGGCCTTGAAGGATTCCACTTTGGTTTTAAGAAGTGTGAAGTTAGCTTTTGAGAAGTTCTTCACTGTGGTCTTTTGTGCTGGGGTTGGGGCGGGATGTGGTTTTCTAGTGAGATTAATTTATGGTCCGATCTTACCAATGAGGGGTATACTTCTGGTATGGAACATTGTGTCCCCATGTTGGTGATGATCAGATCTAGTATGTTTTACCCTCTTGTGGGAGTGGTGATGAATTGTTCTATAGCATTTGAGTTTATGAATTCTAGGAACCTCTGGGCTAGGGTGCTGGGGCTTGAGTAATGCTCCCAGTCTATGTTTGGATAGTTGAAGTCCCCCAATATGATGGTGTTTGGAGAGACCTTCATATTCTCTAATGTCTTCAGGAAGGCCGAGTGGGGTTCCTGAGTTTGAGAGGGTGGTCTGTGGCATGCTACAAACTGGAAGGCAGTTTTGCCCACTGTTAGTTGCACATGGATGGTCTCCGATGCTTCGTGCAATGCCACTAACCTGGAGGTGTGGGTGTCCTTGATGAATATAGATACTCCCCCTCCTTTTGTGGTTCGGTCTGAGTTTTGGGGCCGAAAAGCATGATATGAGGTATAACCTGGTAGTGCTGGGGTGCTCTTGGGAGACTTGAACCAGGTATCTGTCACTGCACAGACATGATGTTCTCCAAACTGAGGAGGGCTTCGAGAGCTTGCATCTTGAAGTTTAGACTTCTGGCATTGAGTAGCATTACCCTTAGTTTCTTTCTACTTGTGTTGTCTAAGGAGGTGGGTTTGTATTTTGAGCCTTGCCTAAAAAAGGCCCTATGCGGGTGGCAAGAGCCTTTGCCAATATCCAAAAGCCCAGGGGAGACAGGTGCAAGCCGTCCCTTGTGAAGCAACGTGTTCACCTACTTATAGCATGGTTGTCATAAAACCTATTCTGTGTGCTGAACTACTGGCAAGTCAGTGCAGTTTGAGGTTACAAAATCATGACAGACAGGTCAGTGTCACATGCCATACCCATCCGAACATACATGTCCATGGGAATCCTGTGTAACACACTGTATGTATGCACATATGTCTTGCAACTACACCTGCCATAATAATGAGTCAGTAGCTCTAAGTGTTATATTCCTAGCATGTATGATAGTTGGACACCCACAGTCTTGCCCTACAGTCCAGCCTGTTGCACGGCAACTACATGCTTGTCACTACAACATATAAATAACTGAGCCCTGCAATACAGGACTGGTTAATGCTGCCGCAGTCACTGCCACCCACATTAGCATGTCAAAGGCCTGTAGGGTGAGACACATGTCACAAATATGAATAGGTGTCCTAAATGTTGCCTACCATTCTCTGGATGGCACTATTACTTAACATATTTACCAAAGACACATGCCTCACCTGGACTGTTATGGGTACCCTCACCCTGGCTATGCTATGACAACAGAGCTGACACTGCTTCCTCACTAACATATACAGTTTGCTGTCCCCCAGTGTGCTCACAATCCTCAGTATGACTCCTGGCCAGAATGCAGCAACTGCATCCTGCAACGCATGCAGCAGTATCTTTGGCTACCTGCTACATACCTACCATACCTCCCAAACACCTAGAACAGGGCATCCACACAACACCCATAAATAAAGGGCAGGAAGAGTCAAGTGACAAGGACATGTGTCACAGTCTTCCCCTATAATCATACACAGCTGATAGATCAGTGGCAATTGCAGCAACATGCACATTCAGACTAAAATGAGGTATGACACTCACATCTGTTTCTTTACTGACCCCAACACACATTGTTAAACAGTAAACTGCCACAGAATCAGAAATTCTGTTCACAATGGTCAAACATAGCATGCAAAACTGTGGACATACCACATCAGTCCAAACAGTGGACAGTATTTCTACCTACCCTCTGTGATTCTGTAGTCCCCACACCTCAATAATGTCCTCCTCACAGTCAGGGATAAGGGCCAAGGCCTACATGAAGGCCTTAATTATAGCACGGTCTTGCCATGCCATTGGCCAATGAAAATGCAACCCAGTTGTTCTGGATGCAATTAGCAAGTGTATGTCAATGATTGGTGCAAAGGCAATCACCTCTTCATCAGCATTACCTACAAAAGGCAAGCTGCTGCCTATGGTAAACAGTTCTGTGACTTTTGTCATGAAGACAGACTGCACGATCAAGGAATATGTAACTGGATTTCTGCACACAAAGGAGTACAGCACTATACCAGGAATATAATAGAATTCCCTATGTAATGGGACACAGTTGGAGGGGATGCAGCCATGGGAAATAAGGATTACAACACTAGCGTCTGTAGAACATAACTTGGAATGACATGTTGTTGTTAGCCAGCTGTCCAGCACCTATAATCTCCCCTATTGTCTCTGTCTGCTGTGACATAGATCACAGCTCTGGCTCCTGAGTTCCCCCCAGCGATGATGAGCTCACATATGAATGCTACTGGATTGTGTATTACACAAATATGACAGTAAGTACTTGTGGACACAACTGGTATATCGCATGATGTACTGTCAGTCAGCTTCTCTCAGTCTGTGAATGTCACACAGGCATAGTTCACACATTGTCCAGGTGCCCCTGACTATTTCTGAGATAATCTGGCTAGGTCACTGTGTACTCCACACCTGTATCTCATTGCCTGAGAGCTATGGCTAGCATACCTGTTGACCAGCTGCAGCAGGACAGCAGGTAATACCCAGACATACTGGGGGGACACATGCTCATTACTCAGCAGCAGAGTGTACATATTGAGCATACAATGTAAGGGAATGAATGCAGTACCAGATATTAATGTGCCATAACTGTTTTCTGAGGGGTCTGGCATGTGACAGCCAGATTCCCCACAGTCTGTGAGCAACCATGACCTATTGTCCAACTGTTTTCCAGACATCCACATTTGTCTGGCGGAGGGTCCATATATATCAGGCACATGTACACATTTTGCAAACATCTGTGTACTGCAGATGTTGGACACCTACAAGGAAGAGAACCTACACCACAGTTGCAGTGCTGTCTGTAATTGTGTAGTACAGATGTTTCTGGAATGTCCCCATACACTTGTAGTACCACTCACTCATTTGTCGGATGGTGGCTGCATGACATGGTACTGGGATTTCGCCCATAGGGGACACACCACAGTAGATGGCAGTGATGGATGTGGACACATAACAACACAGTCTGTCACAGCTCATGGGCCATAACAGGTATACCTAGAATCATACGAGGTTACTAGGCCACTGACCATGAGGCCCTCATAAGTCTAGCCCAGAATTTAGCTCATGTATGTGCAAGTCAGGATCGTTGCCCCAGTCTAACAGGGACACAGGTGGTATCCCAAGTGTGTATGTCCTGCTAACCATCCAGTTATCCAGGTATCATTTGAGAAGGTGTAAATAGCTGCCCTGGCTGATGTGGACAGGGTGTCCGTTCCATAGCTGTGCAAGTGTGTGGGACACATATCTGACCCACTAACAAGTCCTGTTCATGTCACATTAAGTTGAGGGTGTGTGTGTGTGGGTTAATAGAGTGGAGCCCTACTTGCAGTTGTGCAGCAATCCCATCAAGGTGAAGTCCATGATCGCCTTGTATGCCAGACAGAGGTCACCTCTGAGGAGTCTATATGAAACTGGGTAGAGGGATGGGGTAATCTGTGTATGGTAGATGTGTGATGCCATGGTATTCCCTGCTGGGCAACCTTTATGACCTCCACAGATGCTGCATGTGCTTTGCAAGGTAAATGACCATAGGTATACTCAATCATGATCCTTATTAGGGGGAATACAGGAATGTTGTGACCTCCATATCCCTGGATGACATACCATTATGTATGAGGTGAGCCATGTAGAAGGTTTTCCTTACAATGGAAGCATCATGGTGGGCAAATGTCATGTAGGCATCAACCTGTGTGCACATAACCCTGTTGACTGATTGTGTGCTTAGGATGTTGTTAGTATTGTGATAATATGTGGGGATCCAAATGGGATGATACTGCATGTTGTGGTATGCAGCCTGAGGCCATGTTTCTGGCACCAGTCATATGTCTGAATGAGACCCTCTTGGCAGATGTCCACATCACTAAGGAATCTGGTTAGAGCATCCAGGATGCAGTAATTTGCAAACATGGTCAGCCATAATCCAATGGCTGTGCCCTGCACTTCAGAAGAGTACACCACACATAACAGAGGCCCAAACACAGTACACCAGGTTACACAGCTAGTTATGGGTCTACTGCTTGTGGGTATTCCCCTATGTGGACTAGGTGGGTCCTGTCAGTGCACAAGTGTGCTACCCATCTGGTGTCATATGGACTGATGTCTAGGTGGGAGTGTATATCTATTATGGCCAAATAGGGAATACTGTCAAAGCCTTTGGCAAGGTCAATGTAGGCATTGTGCACTGTCACCCCCCTCTATGGCTTTTGTGACTGTGTCAAATAGGTCAACCAATTGTAACAGACACAATCCCCACCTTGACAAAGCCTGTGTGTGATAGAGTGTGTGGAGGTTGCCAATATCCTTCTTAATGAGGTTCACTATAAACTGTGACATGGCCTTGGAGATCAGCCTACTTAGGCTGATGGGTCTATAATGTGCCTGATTGGTGGACACTGCACTTTAGTGTAAATGGGTGAGAGTGGGTGTCCTCCACTCAGCTGGGACAAAGGTGGCAGTCAGGCCTTGGTGGAATACAATGCCTTATGGTGCTGCAAGGTCATGCTTGGGGTCATGTAGGATGCATCCTGTGATGTAATAGACTCCCATGGCAGATGTATACCATGACATTGAGGTGGCAGTGGTGACATGTTCCCTACATATAAAGGGAAGGGTGCAGGTACTGAGGATGTCCTGATGTACTGATGAAGGGACAGGGGGGTGAAGCCTACACTGCCTCTGTCAGGCATCACATATGCCATACCTACAGCATTTGTATAACTGGTGTCCTTGACCACCACTACTGAGCAGATCTCAGTGCTTCCTTTGATGTTGCAGACATATGTGAAGAAGGGGAGATGATTGTCCATGGTGGATGTCACCAATGTGGGCTCGGGGTTTGCTTTACAGGATTCCAGTAGTGATCTTATTTGCTAGTTCAGGCTAAGGTGACATTGCATCAAATGGGCAACTGCTCCTTCTTTGTCTGAGAAAACAGTACAGCATCCCTGTTATAGACACTATTTATTGCAGATGTCCACTAGACGGGTGTATGCATCCTTGCAGAGGATGATGTAGTCCTCTCGGGTATACCTGACTCCATGCCTCTAGGTGCCAGTTTCTACAGAGAGGGTGGGGTTGTGAAGCTGTGTATACCACCCCTCAGGAGGTTGTATTCAACTTTGGAGTTATATGTCTGTCTGAGCCTAGCTAGATGGGTATTGTGGGAGATGGCGACTTCAAATCTGACTGCTTTATGGTTGCTTTGACCACAGATGATGACACTGTTGGGATGCTGCAGTGGTTACCTATTTTGTCTAATATCAACTCCAACAGACTTTCACTTCATGTGGGGGTAACACCTAGCTGCTTCAATGCGTTTGTGTTTCCACTGTTGATTGATCTCTGGGCATTTGTGAGCTAGCATGAGTACATCTTCCAAAGCATGTTTAGGTAGTTCAAGTAACACAGGATCATGGTATGGACCCGAATCCTGATACAGTTGATCAGGTCCATATAGGCAGAATGGGCTTCCTGGTCACATGTGGAGGCCAGTAGCTAAGCTATGATTTGGATAGGTGTCTTGGCAATGGTGAACTGCCGATGCAGTGTCCCCTGTGCATCTTACTGCCTGTACAGCCTGGAGGTGTGTATGTCTTTCATATATAGTGAAACCCCACATCTCATGGTTTAGCACCCACACTTCGGGGTTGGACTGTATGATAGGATAGGTGACAATGTAAGGGCAGGGTTCTCTCTGCAGCTTTAAACCATGTGTCTGTGACTGTACAGTTGTCAGCATTTCCCAGGGTTATTAATGTTTGCAATGAATGCAGATTCATGTTTAGCCTTCTAGTGTTTAGCAGCATGACCTTCAATGTGTGATGTGCTGACAGTTCTATGTTGGTAGTTTTAACCTCACCATGTCTGGTAATAAAGGCACTATGGGGTGGCAAGAACTATTGCCAGATGCATGAAGGCCAGTTGAGACAGATGGAGGCCATGTCTGGAAAAGCACTGTGGTCTGTTGATCATATCATCCCCGGCTCTCAGGTACTGGATCCCCCTGGAATGACACAGGATAACAAGCCAATTGTTAAGATCAATCATTTCCTGATTGAATTGTGACATCATTCTGGGTGACAGCAGAATGGTGCATAAGACTAGGGACATACTTGCCTGGGACACATAATCAAGATGCTCTATCATGTTGGCAGATTCTGGCACCTGGCAGACAAGTAATTGTGACCCTTCCCATATACAGCCTGGTGAGAAGCACATCTGTGTGTCTGACAACAGAGTCTCCTATGACTAATATGTTTTATTTATGGTAATGTATTTGTGGCTGTAGGACACAGGTGTGTGGCTATGTATGGTATGTGCTGTGGAGGCCTGTGGCATTTACGTATGCCTTTGCCTCGGAGGTCTCGTTTGTTAGTGGATGTGTATGTTGAGGGCCTATGCATATGTGGATATGTGTGTTGTGTAGTTGTGAGTTGTGTGTGAGGTGTGCTGATTGTATTGACAACCTGTTCAGTGCCAGATATTTGGCCTTGACAGAGAGAGAGAGAGAGAGAGAGAGAGAGAGATGGCAGGGACTGTGGTTTTCTAATGTCATTGCATCTCTCATAAATTGTGTTCCTTGGTGGTGTTTATAGATGGTTGTCTGTGTACATGTGGCAGTTGCTACACTGTGCCAGAATGCCCATGTCAACTAGACTAGCAGGTGAAACTGTAGGACATTGTGCAGCCATATATTTCAGACTCTGAGAGACGTAGGCCAGGGAGACCTAAGAGGTGGGTCTACAGCCCAGGTGCTTAAAACAAGAATAGGAGGCTGACATCACTGCATACAATGTAGATAGGCTATACACAAGCAGTAATGTGTGCAACAGTAAAATGCAGTGGAACACCTAAGAGAACATGTAGCAAGTAGCAGGAAACAGCAGGATCAGGAGGACAATGCATGATGTATTGGCACTGTGTTGCTCTTAGTCACATACATACTGTGGTGATAGATGGCTGGGTATGATATGGGAGTTAGCTGAGGATAGTGCTGGCAAATGTGGATGTGCAGGGCGTGTACATAATGGAGAGCAATGTTTGTGGTCCTGTGATGTGTTCCCCTCTTCTTGTCTTTCAGGAGTGATGTACCGACGTAGGAACCCACCATTTTCAGATGCGGAGAATGCTGCCATACTTGATGGACTGAGACTCGATCACCAGATCCTGCTGTCAAGGAGTCACCATAATCAGCATCGATGCACTGCCTTGTGGGCAGACCTCATGGCATTGGTGAATCATGTTGGGCAGCAGGGAAAGAGTTATAAGCAGGTCTGGCACTGTGCTACAGACATGATAAATAGTGCACAGCAAAGGGCTGCATCTGTGGCCAGGGACCGTGCTGGCACTGGTGGAGGGCCTGCAACACTACAGCCACTCTCAGCCACAGAGGAGCTCCTGGCAAACCTGGGCCCAGCCACCAGCTCACAAAGATCCATCACACCATATGTTGTGGAGGTGGGTGGCACAGCTTCCACAGTGGTGGAGCATCCATGTAAGCCCCTGTGGTCATTGCATTAATACTGTAGCCATCATAGTGGCAGCCTCTGCATACCTGTACATGGATGGCAGGTTATTTTGCATTTGTGGGGGGTGGTGGTGGTTTGTAACACACACGTATGCGCACATATTAAGAATATCATCAGTGTGGGTTGAATCACAGTTCATACTGTACATGTTGATATATACACATATTATCTTGTACCAATGCCACATTTGTGTCTGCTGACAGTGCCTCTCCCCCACAATTCCATAGGTACCTCTATTGTTGCTGGAGTCCATCATCCTGTAGCTGCTGAAGGTGCAACTGTATTGACATGGCTCATCTATACCCTGGGGATGTTAAGGGCTGCCAATTTGCCATGGACACAACTGTTAAGCTTAGCCAAATTGCAATACTTGTATGTTCAGTTGTGGAGGGGTTCACTGCAGTGCATTATATTGATAATCACAGTAGCATATTTGTAGGAGCTGTAACATATTTGCACATAGTTTTGTGAAGGTCTAGGCAGTCTGCTATATGGGGGGGGGGCTTTCGTATGGTAAAAAGGGTGCACTGTGTTAAAGTTGAAGGTCCATCACATAAACTGACATCTCACATATCTCACAGGCGTATAGTACTATGAACATTAACTGGATGTACGTGCACTGCAGTTGTTAAGAGCTGTCTTTTCTGTGTCTGTTGGGGGTCTGGTTCTGTGTTGTGCATGGGATCAGTAATAAGGTGCAGTATATGTAATGCAGTTGTGGCACCAAGCCCATATATGTGTGTGTGTGTGTGTGTGTGTGTGTGTGTGTGTGTGTGTGCGTGCGTGCGTGCGTGTGTGTGTGTGTGTGTGTGTGTGTGTGTGTGTGTGTGTGTGTGTGTGTGTGTATAGCAGACATAGTAGTGCAGGGAGTAATGTAGTCATGTTGTCTTCTTTCACACAGGTGACCATGGGGTTTGGAGTGTGTCCCCCTCACAACCTGATGTCAGTGTCTCATCTGACTCTGATGAAGATGGTGGGCATAGTGAGGCAAAGGTGGTGTTGTTGGGGGCTAAATCTGTCCCATGTATTGGCATCCCATGTTCTCCCCCAATTTCCCCACAAACAGTCAGTATGCCCACACATATCCAATCCTTTGCACCCACAGATATTGGACAGTCTGAGAGTGGCATCCACAACTCCATCCATGGTATTGGTGAGTCCTACATCACTTCACTGATGTAGTGGATAGATGGTGGGGTGAGACATTGTCATCATCAACCATGCAATGTCGGTGCTGCAAGTGTGGTGGGAGCAGTGCATCAGACACGTGGACATAGGTCAGCAGCATCAGCTGAGAACCCACATGGCCATGCACAGTCACACTCCTGTAGTGGCAGTACCACCAGCACTACTGAAGGGGGGTGCTGTACACACCACAACATGGGAGGCCAAAGGCACATGGTCCTAGGTGGTCCCATGAGGGACACCAACCCAGCAGACACCAGTCGCCGTGAGCAAGTAGAACTGCATCTGCCCCTGGGCATGGTGGTGCCAGTGCCACTCATGGTGGGACCAGTTCCCGTGTTTGTGGCCAGAGGCAGCGAACTGTACATTTTGCCATGTATGAGCCAAAACTGTCCAACATACATTTGTATAGGGCTAGCACGTGCCTTGACTGTGTACATGCACAAACTCACACATCACTGTCACATGCAGGTCACCACCAAACACACACAGCTCCTCTCCATGACCCAGCTGACCAGCAGCCCTACACACACACACACACACACACACACACATACACACACACACACACACACACAATTTCCACTGTGTGGCACAGCCTATGCCTCTGGCAACCCCACACCACACCCTGTGCATGTGATGATACCTGTGCCACATCCTTGTCATCCATACCATTGATGCAGGGACATGCTAATATGTGTCTGATGCACAGGATGACTATAATACAGTTACTGACAGTTAGTAGTGCACTAGTGTTATGCCCTGTAAGGTGCTGTCTGCTGGCATGTGTTATGAGTACACATCACAGTGTATGTACCTTTGTTCCATAATGGTGCTTTGGTATTAGTATTGCTGACTGAATATTGTCTCCCAGACCTTTTCTGTTTCTGTTTATGTTTCTGTTCTGGGTGTCTGTGTGTCTACACTGCAGGGAGCTACTGCCAATGCAACGGCTCAGAATGGCATGGTGGCAGTTCAGGAATGTGACATCACTAAGTTATGGCTGTATATGTGCAAGGTTATCTAGGTGCATATGTGTAGGACAGTGTCTCAGGGACAATGGGGACAGACAGCATAATCTTGCATTCATACCCATTGACACAGCATGCTACTCTTGATGCATGTCACCTGGGAGTTCAGTAGGATCATAGGTTCATAGGATCATAGAAGGTTACTACAATAATTGCCCTGGGTCCTAACAAGTCTAGCCATTAGTTTATCCCCAACAGAATCATCTATCAGTACCTGTTGCCCCTGGCATTGAGGGACACAGGTGGGACACCTGGGATAGATGCATGGTATCCCATCCACACATCACAGTTGCACTTGATGAGGGTCTGCATTGTATTCTGTTTGACATGTATGGGAAGTGCATTCCTGAGATAGAGCAGCCTCTGGTAGACAAACCTGTTGATATCTCATATCAGATTCAGGCCTGTTGTGCTGGTAATGTGCGAGGAAGTAGACTCACATATATGGAGCAGCTGTTGAAGGGCAGGGACCAACGTTAACTTGTAGGCATGCCATAGCCTACCTCTGGGCAACCTGTCTGATACTGAGTGGAGAACTACTGATTAGAGGCTGTCTGTATGGGACAGGTGTTGGTGGCCATGGATTACCTTTGTGAGTATTACCATGGCCTTTTCAGTTGGTGCAGATATCTGGATAGGTAAATATCACATGGGCCATTGTACTAAATTATTGTTCTACTGGCTGAGGACTATACAGAGGTAATGTCCACCTTTTCTCTGGATGCACTCTCTTTACCTATGAGTTGCACCATGTACAAGGCCTTTCTGACCACTGCCATTACATGATTGTGGAATGCAACATTGTTATCAAACTGAGTACCCAGGTCTCTCAGCACAGGTTGTGTGTTTATGGGGTTGCCAATGATGTGACAAACAGTGGTGCTGTGTCCTTGCCAAATGGTATGATGGTACTTTTTACTGCATTTAGCTTGAGGCCAGGACCTTGGCACCAGTCTGTACTCAATATAAGACCCTATTGCAGTACGTTAATATCATTTAGTGGGTCAGTGACTCACAGCACACAACTTACAGTCGCCACAGCCTTAGTCAGTGCCTACATATGTGGGTTATGGCAGGTTAGCATTCATGCCTAGCTACATGTGGCTTATTTAGGGGCAGCGGCTACCCACTGGGCCTTGACATGTATAAATATTGCACTCACAAAGGCAACACAGAGTAGGGTTGTCACCTTAACAAATACCCAATGTGGGACATTTCTTGTAATATCGTGAGAGTTGGCAGGACAAACCATACCCATGGCAAGTGCAAAGGACAGGACTTCTCTTGGTCTGCTAATATGACATCTTATTTTTGTAGCATTTCCCTAGCTTATGGTATGTCTTGGAACATGCAGGTGTTTCTGATATAAAATGACTGGTTTATGCAACTATTACACATATGTAGGAAATGTTTGTTGTCCTACACTCTTGGGACCTATGTATTATTTTAATTGTTTTCACAGGACACACCTAGCCAGACATGGACTGCAACCTGCATGGTGGGACAGGTGTTGGCCCTAACACAGTCACAGTGCTGCAGGGGGATACACACACACACACACACACACACACACACACACACACACACACACACACACACACACACACACACTCACGCACACTCTTAAACCTCCCTTATTGAGAGTAGAACTCCTACCTATCTAGTTGTACATACTATAGCGCTACATACATATCACATGCACTACGGAGCTTCTATATTTTCATAGTTTTGAAAACTACTACTCAGGTGGATGACATCTGCAGGTGCTGTAAAGGTTGCCACAGGGGAGTGGTTAACAGGTTTGCACAGGCCCTTAAAATGGTATAACCATTGCACACAAGCACAGTCACACTGCTGTAAGGGGATATGCATACACACACACATACACTCACAGAGTTGCCATTTTCGAGATTAGAACCCCTACCCATCTAGCTGTATGTACTATATTGCTACGTACGTATCACATGTGCCACAGAGCTTATGTGCCAGGAAAGTGTCTAACTGTGCATCTAAGGTGGATGACACCAGCAGGCCATGTAAAGTAATTCAATGGAGGATTAACAGGCTGGAACAGGCCCTCAAAATGGTATAACCATCACACACACACACACACACACACACACACACACACACGCACACACGCACACACGCACACACGCGCACACACACACACACACACACACACACACACACACACACACACACACACACACACACACACACACACATACTCACACAGTTGTCAGTTTTAAGATTAGAACCCCTACCTATCTAGTTGTATTTACTATAGTGCTACATACTTATGACATGCGCCACAGAGCTTATGTACCTGGTGAGTGTCTAGCTGTGCATCTAAGGTGGATGACACCAGCAGGCCCTGTAAAGTAATCCAATGGGGGATTAATATGCATCTAAGGTGGATGATATCAGCAGGCCCTGTAAAGTAATCCAGTGGGGGGATTAACAGGGTGGAACAGACCCTCAAAATGGTATAACCATCTCACACACACACATTCACACACTGCCCCAAGGGATATGCTTCACACACACATGCACACACACACACACACACACACACACACACACACACACACACACACACACACACACACACACACACACACACACACACACACACACACACACACACACACACACACACACACACACACACACACACACACGTTCACATAGTTCTCAGTTCTGAGATTAGAACCCCTATGTATTTAGTTGAATGTACCATAGTGCTACATACTTTTTGCATGTACCACAGAGTTTATGTACTTGGACAGTGTCTAACTGTGCATCTAAGGTGGAGGACACCAGCAGGTGCTGTAAAGTAATCCAAAGGGGGGTTGACAGGTAGGCACAGACTTTAAAATGTATTGGCATTGCACACACACACAGGCAAAAAATGCACACAACAGCAAGTGGATATACCTACATGCACTCACTCACTGAGTTGCTTGGATTAGAACCACTACCTGTCTAGATGTATACGCAATAATTGTACGTAGTTATCACAAGCACCATGGAGCTTATGCATTTGAAGAGTGCCTGACATTGCTGTTGGGATGTATGACATCAATAGCTGCTGACAGGAGGACACTGTTGTGGAGGACACTAGTCACTGGGCCTTAAAATGAGTGACCATTGCACAGACATAGGCCTGTTGGGTGTGTGTAGTCTGCTGTATGTGGAATATATATATATACAAACATACACACACACACACACACACACACACACACACACACACACACACACACACACACACACACACACATGGTGGATGATGTAAGATGAGAACCACTACCTACCTACTTTTATACACTAGAGCTCACCGTACTATTTGCACATGACACTGGTTGCAATTTGTGTATGAGTGGCTGCAGCACTACATCACTCTATGCCTTTCTGGGTCTCTCCCCCTCTATCTGCCTCTCTCTATATGATATATATCTATGTTACTTATATATATGTATCTATATTACAATCAACAGATCCAGATATATCTTATATGTGCCACATATGGATAGATAAGGGTAATCATGTCTGATGGGGATAGGAAGAGACAGTTAAGGTATACATAGCTGTCTGTATGCACAGAGATATATGGGCATCACAGTTCTATAGTCAGATATGAAATTAGCTAAGTGCTGGAGCATGCCCAGTATGACCATCAATACTTACAATGGGACTCCAGGCCAGACCTACCTGTACTCCAGTCCAGGATTTTGTGTGCTGCAGCCAATTGTTTAGTGAACCTGATTAAACAGTCCAGCACATCCCTGATATAATGCCTGAGGGATTTCCTGACTGTGTGCTGTCCTTAATATCAGACCCACATCTATGGCATGTACAGAGTGTATTGGACTGAACAGAGTTTTGCATAATATGTCTGGTACATTTTACATAGCACTGTGATTTCTTGTTCCATCAGTGGAAGATCATTATAGATTGATGTGAGGATCTGCTGACAGACATTTGGGTAGCTGACACCATACACTGCAGGGAACCCATGCTACTGCCCGAACTGTTCTATTATGCACTTTCTACATTTGTCTTTCCAGTAGTTCCTCCTTCCCCTTATATGTGGGCCTTTGTCCTGCCCTGCTCCAGTTCCTGGCTTTGTCCACAGTTGCTGCTCTGTGTAGTTGTAGGTATGCTATGACTGGGGTAAGAGATGTAACACCACACACAGGGTTACAGACTTCACACCTCTGACTGTATCTGTTTTGCAGGTTGTCCAACATTGTGCCACACACATCTGCCCTGGTCCTCCAGTGGTTTGTGTTGTACTGTTATTATAAGGCTACAAGTTGCCCATACCTCTCAGACTCTTACAGGCAAAACTCTGGACAGGCCATATATAACGGTGGGACACAAGCCCAAACATGGGGACAAGATTTTAATATTTATCTTACAAACTTAGGCAGTTGGTAAAATGGTTTTGTATTAGCATACATTTTCTGATGGGCATGAAGTCTGCATCTCAACTGTCAGTAGTTTGCCAGAAAACTGCAATGCTATGACAAACGGAACAGATATATAAGGCATAATTGTGGACATTCTGTGAAACTCTGTACATTTGTGGGGTTTGGATGGTGCCCACTGCCCTGTTGTAAGTACTGACACAGTTAAGTGGCAGCCTCTATATCCTGGTGCTACACTGACTTGTTACAACATGCTGTTCTACTAGCCACCATCTAGGTTACTCAGAGCTGTGTACTGTGCATATCTGTGGACCCCTATCCCTCCATTGTCTCTGTCTTTGTCCAGCTTTCTTGCAGTAACAAATACTGACATATGGACAGTCTGTAGAACTCCTACCTTAGGTGTAGCTCACATGCAAAACAGTATGCACAGCCAGTCTCGAACCATGTACCTCATCAACCATGGTAATGTACCTAGCTCACTAAGCCACAACAGCCACCAGACAGTGCACTTTACATCCTGACACTATCAACCACAGACATACATAGCACATTGACCCCTGCATATTGGGGAAATGGTACGTCACCAGTTTAATTGGGACAGCCTAGGGATTGTGTGGTGTGCTGCTATTACCTTGCAAACATACTGTTACTGAAGTTGTATGAGAACACAGGTGTGTTGGGGGTAGGGGACTCTAGCACTGACAGTCAAGCATCTGTCCTGTGACCCCACTGTATGTAATTCCCTGACATAGTGCAGTGGGTTTTTCTGGCTTGAGGTCTACTGCATATTATGGGTTGGCCAGTATTGGCAGAGAGTTCCTGTTGTCCCACATAACTGTCAGTTGTCGGCAGCTATCCTGGTAGCCCACTCTATTCCCTTGCACACATGTGGTAGGTCCATACATATGCTACCACAGTCTACTACCCCATTCATTTGTTGTACAGAAGAGTGACTTACCTTGTGCCTGCAGCAGTTGAGATAACAGTGCTTCAGGACTGTCTCTGTCTGATGCATGAAGTATACACCCAATACATGGTAAGGTACAGGTTGTGTGTTGTGGCTGGCATCCTTTTTACTATCTATGGGAATTGGAGTGAGGTGTCAGTCCCTAGGACCCTAGGTTGTCAGTGCATGTGCTATGCATTGTGTCATTGCCAAGGCCAGGGCATACTGGGCATGCCTACGTCTGGCTACCGGGACAGGCTGAAAGGTTTCCTCCTCCGAGTCCCCTGTGGCTGTGGGGACCTTGGCACTGGTGGGGGCTTGTGTGTCCCTTGTGATGTTCCTGCCACAGCTGTTTCTGCAGGATCATATTGTTTAGCATGGCACATACTGTGAATATGTGTGCACATGTGGCTGGAGAGTACTGTAGGGATCCAGCAGATATACTGAGGCAGTGGAACCGTGACTTGAGCAACCCAAACACATGCTCTATGATGTTGCTAGTTTGTGCATGTGCCTCATTATGGTGCTCTTCAGTAGGTGTGTGTGCATTTCTGATGGGTGTCATCACCCATGATTCCAGTGTATATCCAGCATCCTCCAGTAGATGGCCGTATGGGATGTCATCCCTGGCAAACATCTGGTACAGCTGTGAGGCATGCCAGATGTGGGAGTCATGATAGCTGCCAGGGCTGCCAGCACAAACATTAATGATAATGCCTTGAGCATTGCACATGACCTGGCAGTTGATGGAATGATACCCCTTGCGGTTGACATAGACCTTACCCTCTTCACTGGGTGGTGCTTTGATGTGCACAAGTGCACTCTATGACACTCAGTGCCTCAGTGTAGTGTGCTACATGGTGGAAGAGATGCATATTGCTGACCCTCTCGACTCAGGAGTGCAGGGTAAGTAAATGTGCTCACTGGCATGTGATTGCATGGCATCCAGAAATTGGTGGAGTACCCTGGATGCAAATGCCTGTGAGACCCCCATTAGGTCCCCAGTCGGTCTTTGAAAAGTACCTGTAGCTAATATTCTAAGGGCTACACATATCTTTGTTTCCACTGGGATGGGTTCCCATCTTTTGGATCTGGGTCTGAGTTGAGGGCAGCAGAGCTCACTGAGTTCTTGCAGTATGTCCCTGCGCACCCTGTAGTGTTCTACAATCTCTAGCTCATGTAGCCCCTGGAAGATTACCCTGGGCCTGAACACTCTTCCCCTTCTCAGTCTGGGCATATTGTCAGTATCAGCATCATCACTGGCCTCTGTCTCAAGGACATACAGATGTAGCAGAGCAGCAGCAGCCCCTAGCATTTTGTCAGTTAGAATTCCCAAGTGTGTACTCCAATGGGAAAATCAGATTGCATGGTGCATGCATACTTTATAGTGGTGTGCTGCAGCTGCAGCCTGTATTATTGGCTCATTATGCTGCATTCCACCTGATAGGTATAGCATTGGGGGTTTGAATGGGCCAGTGTCTGTTGAGCAGGGCTCATCAGTCATTTCTACCTGATTGGCTTTCTCAGGCTATTTTCTTTTTTTTTCTAATTTTTTTCTAATTCTTTCAGTGCTAAGCAGTGAGGCATGCTGCACAAACCTGTGGCACTAGTGTAAACAGTGCTCAGCAGTTTTGACACTCCCCCAAGCATGGACATGCTCAACATTTCTTAAACCAGCTAAAACACGTGCTGTGGGACTAAACACAGCTCAGCAGCATCAGACACCCCCCCCACTTAGCTAAGCTTAGCTGAGCGCAAACATGTGCCGCTGAGCTCCAATCCGTTTACACATAGCGTGACACACACCCTTTTGATGTCAGCTATCTGTTGCACTACTACCTACGTGGTTCTAGTCCTACCATGGGTTGTATCTGTGGACACTGTAGCCCTTTTTGGTATTCAGTAACCCCCAGCTCATTTACATACAGCTAACTGAGTATACCTTGGAGACTTACCTACACCAGGGCCTGCCTCTGTAACAACCACTGACATCTGCCTTTGTAAGTCTCTGCAAGCTGGACACTATAATGTAATATTTTTGCAAATGTATAATTTTCATTTTTTATAGTTTTTAATTTTTTTTTTTGCCATAATGGCATGTTTGTGCATTGCTGTATGCTGTGCAAACATACTATATGTATTAAAAAATAATAATTTTTCATGATTTGCATTGCTTTCTGGACTCACTGGCAATAGTATTTGGCCATTTTTATGCCTACAGTGCCACATCCACCCGTTTTTTTTGGGGTGGGGGTTTACAGCTGCTGATTAAATTTTACAGTCCAGTACACAGTTTCTATCCACGTACATTTTTTATACCAACACAGCACCTACACAGGTGCCTTTTTGCTTATTGTATTGCAAATCAACCTCATTTGCATTGATTTCACCAGCTTATGAGGTGATTTGCATTCCACGGACACTACCATGTCCACACACTCAAGCACGCCCCTCTGTCTTCTTTACTGAATCGCTCGGTGGCCATGTTCCATGTTGGGGCTGTTGCTACTATGCCTACATATAGAGTTGTTCTTTGTAGGCTTTATTGAATTCCCCCCTTGGTCTCAATCAAAATGACTCGGGTTGTAATACACCAGAGTAAAGCACTTACACTGAGAGCAAGTCTTTTGAAATCTGGCCCCTAATCTGATTTCTTTTAAATAAGTTTTATATTGCTCATCACCTTTGTTTATATATTTCATATGCAGCAACCATTTTCAACACAGTTCTATTACAACTTTTTCTGATGTTTTCCTGTACTGCCTCCCATCACAATCATTACTAATTATTTGCATTGAAATTTTGAGGAAATGTGTATGTTCTCTGTATAATGTCTTGTTTATTGCTTTAGGTTAAATTGATACTGGAGCTTTTCTTCTCAGAGTCCTTTTTTAGCTTTCCCTGTAAACAATCAAGATAAGATTATTGAGAAAATGATTGATCACAAATGACTAAGAGAAAACACAGTTCATCTAATACTTATCTGCATACCTGCATATGTGTTTTTAAAGGATAGAACCCCTCCCCCTATACTTATGTAGTTATGTACTAACTCCATGGCTAAACAATTGTACAATATTGGGAAAGAGATACTCTGAATAAAATGTGCTCAACTGTTTCACAGAAATGGCAATCCTGTACAACCCACCAGTCATTGTTAACCCTATGTGTGCCAGCAGAGCCATAGCAACTTATTTTGTGCACAGTATAGTTCCCCAGTCTGATGAGGAGCAAAAAAAGGTTCTTCTTTGTAGACTTTAGGATGCTGCTTGCTAAAAACATAACATGGAGCATGGAAACCCTTCAGCCTTGATTGAGACTATGCTATAACCCACTAGTCATCTGCTAGTCACACCGCCTGACATCTTGCAACTAAGATGGCTGCCGCTTTGCCCTACCCTAACTATGCCTCTGGATTCCAGCAGTTAGAACCTGATAGGACCCCCCAGCATATATGGGTATTTCCTATGGAGCTAATGCAATTAACAATGTTTAGTAAATATGTTAGTATATGATGAGAAAAGTATAAGGTAAATATTAAGATTAAACAACTTCTTTATGCAAATTGTATCTTTGTATGAATAAATCTAGTCATAAAAGGACTGCATTAGCACATAGTTGCTTTGAATTGCAAAACATTTAAGGTATTTTCTTTTATCCTGTGATCATTTTGAGGATGTCTTTGCAAACATGCACTATTGCATACAGGGATTTTATTTAAAAAAAATTTGATCCTCTTCTCAGGCATTGACTCTAAATCTCTTTCAGAACTGATATTCTGTTTGCATGGACTACAAGGGGATATCATACATCAGCCAGGGCAAAATATTTTTACAGAGGGATTGCAAATGGGAAACATGGAGAAGAGAGTGCTAATATGGGGAATCAGGCCATGTGATCACTGCAGTTCCATGCATCTGACGTCTATGTGTTTGCATCTTCCCACCTTCTGTTGACATTTAGCAACACACACAAACAGGTGCTGGAACCAGTTCCTCTGGTCGCCATCACAAGTTGGCCAACCTTTGAAGAATACATATGCCCTTCTGCCAAGGAAATAGAGAAGGTTTATGTTGGTCATTTCAGTCCTCTGGCTAGTTCCCTAATTAATCAAACTCACTGTATGAACCAAATATTCCTGGGTTAACAGTCAATGATACATCTCCATGTGTCATGGAATTGGGTATATAGAGTTTATATAGAAACCAAGATCAGTTCTGCATCTTCAAACATCAGACATTAAGCTTTTGAAATGACTTCTGCTTATTTTTGTAACTGAAAATAACACTTTATCAGGCATTTTCCAGGAATAATTTGAAATAAGAATCCTGTTTTAAAAATCATTATAAGCATAATAAAAAACAATAAGTATATTAAAACTTGCAACCTGTAGTCAGAACTGTTGTTTTTTCTGTGGTTGATTCTGCAGTTGTAAGTGTTGTAGATGTTGTAGTACTTGTGACAAAAGTAGTTGAATCTAAGAAAAAAAGAATCCTTAGTAACAAAAATATTGATCTAAAGTTTTAACAGAAATTCTTCAGTGACTAGCAGTGGAATAATTACATTGGCTGCCTGACTGATGCAAGTATTTAATTGTAACTACAAGGCAATTTCATGCTTATGAATGGTAGCAATCCAGTACTGGGTACATGATATTATCTGTTATTACTGGTTTATTAGAAAAAAAGTGTCAACACGTAAGAGGAGACGAAGCTGCATTCTGAAGTGAGTCAATTGTGCTTTGCAATGAAAATTTTCTGAAACAATTGTGAATAAGTTTAATCCTTGTGCATGCTTAAATGTTTTTGATGTTTTTGTTAATTTTTGAGTTATCACAATTCTGCATTTCATTGTATTTGACAATCACAGCTAGTGTGTCATATTCACCTTGCCAAACAGAATAACAGATGTGTCTACTTCAAAAAACAGAGAATAATCATTCTATTATTATTATAGCAATAACCCACGCCTGGGTGTGGGTAATGCTGGATTTACCCATGGTTGGCGTGGATTGGTCCCGAGGGCGAAGCCCGAGGGACCAAACAAAGCCAACCGTGGGTAAATACAGCATTACCCACACCCAGAAGTGGGTTATTGCTATTATACCATGACATTATTTAAGAAAAGAGACTATTACTTTTCTTAAATAATGGCATAGTATAATGCCTGTTTACTGCCCTTCCGCAGATGTCTGGCATCCGCGGCAGTTCTGATGTACTGCGCGCCTGTGCAGTACATCAGAGCTGTGGGCAAAAGCAACGGAGAAATCAAGATCTCCGTTGCTTTTTTTTTTACTGTTTTCGCTATGTTAAATGGGTTTAACATAGCGAGACAGTTTCAAAATAAGCAACGGAGATGTCCGTTGCTTATTTTAAAACTGTCTTGCTATGTTAAACCCATTTAACATAGTGAAACAGTAAAAAAAGCAACGGAGATCTTGCTTTCTCCGTTGCTTTTTTTTTTAAAACCTGTCTCGCTATGTTAAATGGGTTTAGCATAACGCGACAGCTTTAAAATAAACAACAGAGATCTCCATTGCTTATTTTAAAACTGTCTCGCTATGTTAAACCCATTTAACATAGCGAGACAGTGTTTTAAAAGTAGAGTTATACTAATGGAAAAAAGTCTGGGCGACCTATCACAGCTGAATCATAAGAGCTGCAATGGCCCATTGATTTAGTCAAAAGCAACTGAAGAAGCCCCAGGATCAAAGAGGCAGAAACAAAAACCAAAGAAGGACATGTTCTGCAGCTTTTTCAAGATAAATTTTAGTGACCAACTATGCAGGTATTGAGGTATCTAAGGAGTTCCAAAGAGAAGGGGATGGTCAATTGCAACAAACTGATGAGTGATTGTATTCTTTCTTAGAGGAATTTAATGCTGAAGGGAGAGACAGACTGCCCTAGTTAGTTGGGGATAGGAGTTCAACTCTTTTAATAAAAAAGTTTGTCAAATTAAAAACACTGAAAATATGCTTGTAACAGTTAATTCCACTTTCCACTATTGCCTTTGAATGAAAGCACAGTAAATGATGGAGTTATAGTTCAGGCAAACACAATTCTTTGTGAAAGGATTTTATCAAGGCATACTTTACTGATAGGTCTCATAGGCTTGACTATTACATCACATATTACTCAGTAAAAATTGGCTTGGATATTACATTGAATTATATAATCTTGTAGATTTGGATGGAGAATGGGGGATAATGGGTTTGGATGCCATAAGATCAAACAATTCAGTTGAGGCTTTAATTATAGTAGGTAGGCACAAGTCCAGCAACATCAAAGTTAAATCATGGGATAATTGGATTTTAGTTTTTTTATAATACATAGCAGCAATTCTGGAGAAAGAGTCAGATCAAGCTCCCTGTTTATCAAGCTATTTTGTCATTATTATGGAGGCCAGCTTTGTCAAAGGTGGGCTTTCTTGTTTGTAGTGCAACCAAAACATTAGAAAGTTCAAGGCCACAGATAAGCAGTTAAGATGTGATAAGAGACACACACAGACATGGTTAAATGTCATAACTGATAAACTTATAATCAGTTTCAGCCAATCACAGAATTTAACAGGCCTTACAGTTGATTAATGCTAGGCTTCTAATGATGGAAATTGTGTTTGGCCAGCATGTAGGTTTCATATTTACATTTGTGGAGGTAGGCATTCTACTTCTCAGTGTTGGTCCAAATATAGATACACCAGTGGAAAAAAGCAAGTTGTCCCTTCTGGGTTTTAACAAAATCAATGTCTTTCTAAGATTCAAGAAAGCTAGTGCAGAATCACATGCCCATAAATGTGAAAGTTTTTTCATGCTTTACTGAAGTATTTTTCTAAAAAGCCAGATGTGATGGAGCTGTTAGATGGTTTTAGATCAGGTTTTTCAATAAAGTCTAATATTTACATGAATTCATCTTCTGGTGTGAATTTGAAATTAGTGAAGGTAAGCAAAAAGTAGTTAAGTTTTTTCTGCTAAAGGAGATTGCTAAAGGTAAAATAATTGGACAGTTTCAGATTCCACCCATTGAATCATTTAATATCTCTTCTCTTGCACTGGTACTCAATAAAAAGAGGGAGAATTTAGGTTAATGCATCAGTTCACCTTTCCTGAAGACTCTTTAGTTAATGAGGTATTGACAAAGAAGATGCCAAAGTCCAGTACTCTATCCTGAATGATACTATATGAGTTATTCATAAACTAAAATACCATTGGTTAGCCAAAGCTCAGATAGAAGCTGAATTTTGCTCTTTGAGGATGATCTCTGTTTTGATCTAGCCATGTCCATGGGTTGCTCAGTGGTTTATACCACTTTTGAGTACTTCAGTTCAGCATTAGTATGGGGCTGGCAGCAAATGTTCACAGTCCAGGATAGAGTACACTATTTCGTTTTTTGTATTGTTGGGAAGGAGCATCAGGAGTTAGTGAATGTTTCCAGTCACTTATGGGTCTTTGCAATAAGCTGGGTGCTCCATTAAGTCTATATACGTTTTAAAGATTGGGGTATATTCTTCCATGTCCTCCTTTCATTTGCCAAAGAACAATTTAGAAACTGTATCTTCTTAATTACAATATTTCCTAGCTGCAAAGAAAGTGTTAATTGGTCAAGTCATGGAACTTGTATGATTATTGCTTCATTTTTCTTGTAAAGTCAATGTTCAGAGCAGGACTTTAATTTTCTCTTTAGCTAACATACTATGGGATGGTCAAAAAGCGTGGTAAGGTCAAGATCAACAGGCAAGTTAAAAATTGCTTTCAGTTATGGTCTAATGTCCTACTGGAATTTAATAATTCTTCCTTTTGGGAAGCAGATTAGGTGGCCAAAGATGTAATGCAACTTTTTATGGCTGCAACCCTTTATGTTTATGCCCACCCTTGTTTGTTGTCTAGTCTTTACATATAATAAATGTATGAGTTTTTCATACTTTGATCATTTGATGCAGAAACATAATAAGTGAATAAACTATCACAGTGCTACATTTTCATTTTTAGAAATAACATCAGCAGAAACTACTACTGCATCCACTCAAGAAACAGCTATTTTAACTACATTATTACAGCAGGTACAATATTTTGTATTTTACTGTCATTTATGGCAATTTTCATCTTCATCCTATAACATAAAAAGATTTCAATTTATATCTAAGCACTTAGGATGTGCGTTAATGACCTATAGCTGTAATGAAAACATACACCAATTCCAGCAACATATCTTTGACATTTAACAATGTTTTCCTTTAGCTTTGCAGTAGAGATTATAAAATAGTTTGTTGCCATTGTGTATGTTTTCTAGCACTCTGTGAATTCAACTGTGTTCTGTTTCATGAGAAGGACATTTAAGAACCAAAGGTGTAAAAAAACAATACTGCACGTGTCTTGTGTTTTTGATTGGAGCATTTTAGTATTGGAATAACAATAATATTTCAAGCTGGCAAGTACTGCTAAAAGAAGTATTTGTGATATATTATATTTCCTATTGGTCTGGACTATTGTTGGAATAGATTGAAACTGATATGAAACTTAACTGCTATGAGTCCATTTGTTTTTAAGAAAATAATTAAATTTAGGAATTTAAATTGTGTCAGAGTTTTAAGATTATTGTGAAGTGCCATGGAAGGCATTATTAAGTGTCACAGGCATGTTGCTGGAATGCAGGTAAGTTATTAATATGTAAGATGTTAGTGCACATCCTAAGTACTTCAATGTAAAATGGAATGGTGTTATGTTATCGAGTGAAGATGCAAATTGTCATATATGACAGAAAAATGCAGTCTTATACGAGTTGTATTAGGTGTTGTTTCCTCAGTTGTTTCATGAATAGAAGCAATGGTAGATTCTGCTAATGTTATTTCTAAAAATGAAAATGTCGAACTGTGATCATCTATTCACTTATTGCATTTCTGCATCAAATGATCAAAGTAGGAAAAACTCATAAAGTTATCATATGTGAAATACTCTGAACAATTTACACCTTTGACAAAGAATTAACATTTTGATGTTAAACCTTACTCATTGTGAACTCAGCCAGGGAAGAGGTAACATTGTTCATAGTTATCCCTTTTTAGTGTAAACCATTGGTGATATAAAATGGAAGAGGGCATAACCTGAAAAATGTTTGTAGCAGTTATACAGGGATATCCAATAGGCAATTCACAAACCTAACAAAATGTTACTTTTTCATCAAAGTACTCTCTGGTTATATCACTTGATTTGCATCATACAGTAGGAAAGTAGATGCTGATAAATTAAATCCTGTGCAAAAAGGACCAGATCAGCAACAGCTCATAACCCTAGAACTGTGCAATACCTACCATGCTATCGAAATATTTTTTTTGACTAATTTTCCATTTTAACCCCAATTAAGTTCAATTAGTTCTGTGAATAAACATCCATCTTTTTCAAATATTAAAGGCAATATTTGTTTCCATAATTCAAGTATATGATTAATCTTCAAAAAGCTGCAATCATATCAAAAACACATAAATTTCATGTGCCCTTTTAGAGCTTAATTATGCATATAACAATTTTTTTTGTGAATGCACATACATGTTGATGGAAGAGTTGTTTCAACAATTGTCTCAGGAGTGGAGGACAAGGTGGTTTCAGAAGTTACTTCTAGGAGAATAATAATGAAGGAGTTATCATACTCATGTAAAAAGTACTCTATAAGACAAATAGTGGAAAATAAACTTTTAGGGTCATCTGTTAACACAAGTCATTGTGACCCTTATGTGACACTATGTGTTTATGTGAAACTTTATTCAAAATCCTAAAACTTATACTCAGGATACACTACAACCTCACAATTGATGGTGACATCCACCCAAACCTTGGTCCATCTCAACCTGTTGACCCTAATCCCCCTACTATATCCCTTACCAACATAGCTCCAACAAATAGACCTCCTAATTCACTGCTGGCCTGCCATCTAAACATTAGGAGCATAAATAACAAAACTCAGCACCTGCATGCGCTCTTAGCTGTTCATTCCCCAGATATATTATGCCTAACAGAAACATGGCTAAAGCCTGCCACCAAGGACCATGAGATTCTGCCACCAGGGTACAATATGTTTTGACTAGACCATACCAGCAGAAAGGGTTGTGGGGTAGCCATACTTTACAAGGCTACCCTATCTGTCAGCATAGACACCTAACAACCCCCCCAGTTCAATAATGCTGAGATTCTTATCTCAAAACTACAAATGAATAAAAACAAAAATATAAACTTTATCTGTGTCAACGTTCCCCCAGGGAGAAAGATAGAAACTTTAGAAGACTTCTTATATTAGTTATCCAATAACTACCCCCAAGAAACAATTGTTCTTGGGGATTTCAACATTGACTGGAACACTTACTCTTGTGAAACCCCCACAACCCACATACACCTCTATGGATTTAATCAAATCATAACCTCACCCACCAGGACAGGAAAACCCAATAACAAGGAAAGTACCCTAGACTGGATACTCATCAATGCCCATCCTCAATCCTATAAATCAGGCACTTTGCTTGATGAACTAAGTGGCCGCTGTCTCACCTATGTAATCAAGCTCAAAGTAGACTGCTCCTACCAACCCACCTAAAGAACATTAAGAAACAACAATAATTTTATTCTCACCAAGTTTCAAAGTGAACTTAAGGCATGCAACTGGTCAGTACTAAAAAGTTTTCCCCTAGATGAAGCAGTAGCATACTTTAACACCAAATTCCTTGCTATTCTTAACTCCCATGCTCCCAGCCACTCTATTAGAACTAAAGTTAATATTGTAAGGTGGCTTTCTAAAGATACCAATACCAAAATTTCACTCAGAAACAAAGCATGGGCCACCTACCGAAAAACAAAAGCCCTACTTGATCAACTAAGATTCAGAGATTCAGACAGCTAAGGAATGACACCAAAAATCCATAATCTTAGACAAAAAGAACTGCTACTACTATCTACTGCAAAAACACCAAAACAAACCTCAAAAGTTCTGGGCAGGAATAAACAAACTACTCCACCCAAGCCAAACTGCCACTCCACCCCCCTCAGCTTCCCAACAAAAATCCCCAGTAGGCATTGCTAATAACTTTAACAGCTTCTTCACAGAGACTGATCTCTAGCCAGCCAACTCTCTCCCAATGGCTCTAATTCTAATGCAGCCACACCCAGTACCCAAACATACTTCACCTTCCAACCTGTTCCTACTCAACTTATTCATGCCCTAACTAAGAAACTAAGAACCACCACCCTGGCTGTCAACCTCCTCCCAGCAGACTATCTGCAAAAGGCTGCTGACACCATAGCATAATCCATCTCAATCTTGATCAACAGAGCTATATCTGAAGCTGCTGTACCCATTATATGGAAAATCTACCATGTCATACCTCTCCATAAAGGAGGCAGTTCCACTGAACTGTTAAACATTAGACCCATAGCTATTCTGTCACCTCTAGCTAAAATTATGGAGAAGAGTGTACACATACAGCTCATGCACTACCTCATGCAGAACAAGCTATTGTCCAACTTTCAGCATGGCTTTAAGCCACTCCACAGTACTATTTCTGCCCTCCTCTCTTTTTCTAACATCATTAACCACATCCACAATAATAACAAACTGTCCTCAGCACTATTTCTAGATCTATCCAAGGCTTTTGGTATGGTTTACCACAAAATGCTTATAAATACCTTGAAGGCCTTCTTCTTAAACAACCATGCACTCCAATGGTTTACATCCTACCTGCAGGGCATGCAACAGGCAGTCCTATGGCAGGACATGCTATCATCTCGCCTACCCATCACATTAAGAATCCCCCAGGACTTGATACCAGGACCCCTTCTTTTCTCCATCTTTATTTGGATGACTCTACTTTGATTTGTTCTGACACCTCACCAGCTGCTCTTTTCACATTAACCCAAAAATACCTTTAGTACAGTGGGAAAAATGGCTCTTCAATCAACATCTAATCCTAAACTCCTACAAAATTAAGCTGCTCCTCTTCTCCCCCACATGCAGGATTCCCCCTGCCATCCTTCAGCATAACCACTAACAATGGCACTATCATCTCCCCAGAAGCACAAACTAAACAACTGGGTGTAATAGTTGATAACAACCTGAAGTTTGATGCATGTATCAATCAAACTATTAAAACCATTAATAAAAAACTTGGCTCTCTTTACAGAATAAAACCTTTCCTTACCCCACTTGTTAGAACTGCAATTGCCCATTCCCATCTACTATCAACTCTTCTCTACACCTCACCTCTATTCTCCAACTTAAACAAAACAGATCTTAATAAACTGTCATCCTGCTATAACCACATTGCCAGATTTGCTACTGGCACTGCCTACCGGACACACCAATGTCACAACCTAAATCATCTAGGATGGCTTGAAGTGCCTAGCCTACTGACGTTCAACCAGCTAATAGTGGCACATAAAGTCCTTTACCAACTAGAAAATACATCTGCACTAAAAAATATTATCAGCCCCTACACCAGCACCTGGCCACTGCAATCATCCTCTAGACTCCTAGTTCAAACATACAAATTCAAGTATTCAGCTGGGGACTCTCTGTTTGCCAACTCTATTGGAAAAACATGGAAGAGACTCCCAGCAGACTTGACCCTAGAACCCTCACTAACTTGATTCAAAACCAAACTCAAGAAATACTTCAAAACACATTGGTTATGTCCTTGCACTAACCCCAAATAGTGACCTCTCTATTACTTCGGTGCCTTACCTTCAACTACTTCTAACTTTTTTCCACCACACAATTTCAAGAAAGGTCAATTGTATAACTGCTGCTCAATGTGTCTTAAACCTGAATGTAATGTTATGTATATATATCTTTGAAAATAATGTTATGTTTTGTAAAGTGTTTTATAATAAGTTAGTACTACATGTACTAAATACTGGTATTGCTTATGACTGTAATCTGCTTGAAACTAGCATTTACTAAATGTTCAATGTGTATTATTATCTTGGAGATTTTCTCCCCGGACCACTGCTGAAAATGGATATATATCCAGTTGGACTATCCCGGTCAACAAATGTAAAATAAATAAATACATAAATGTAGGTTGAGTCCATTTTATTCATCAGCATGTAACTACATATTGTTACCATTCATAGTTAAGACATGATTAATCAGTTGAGGTTAAACATTTTTTATTGCTGAGAAATATATTATAAAGAGGATTGTGTTTGAATGCAGCACTTGTACTGTTTTACTTAGGGATACGGTGATTAAAGGAGTTAGTGTTTTCCTTTCAATAGCCTTTGCTTCAGCTAATTGTCATACCTGAATAGGAGTGAATCTTGATGTACAATCACACTTGCTGAATTTTTCCATGCATAATTAAGTCTTTCATCGATATGGCATCTGATTTATTAATATGTGGATTTGCTTAATTTACAAATGTTTTTGTACACTTTTCATGGGATTTTAAACTTGCTGTACAACAACAGTCCTTGCTCCAGTTTGCTATTTTTGGTTTGTTCTGTTGCCCATTGATTTTGTCTGTTTTACTTCTGGCATCTGAGGAAGGTGTGGGGACATTGCAAAGTTTGTTCTCAGGAATTTGAACATTCATTTGGTGATATTACACTGTTCTTCAACAAAGTACACAGAGACTGGATCGACTTGAAAGTGTGCACCCCTACAACCAATCATACATTCTAATGTGAGTTCTGGTTCTTTTCCTGTTCCTGAGGCAAACAATAGAGGTTTTAACAGTTAGAGGATTGTACTTGGATGCAGTTTGAGTTTTGTAAAGAGTATTAACTAGCACAATGGTGTTAATGGACAAAATAATGGCAAATTACATAGACGTTTAACAGACTTGCTAAGTTTTCAACAAATCAGGTCAGTAACACGAACATTGCTGGTAACTGTGTTCAGAATGGACTGAATGGGAAACCATTCACTTTAAATGACTTGTTGAGGTGTACTATGAGTTTAGAGTCTTCACAGACTGTTTCAGGAAATAATATACAAAATCATTGATTTGAACTAGACTATTTGTTAATGAAAATTAAAAAAATTACAGTTAGATAATCTTTATTTTACTGAATGTATTAATTCAAAGGTTGTACCTAAGGGTTTATCTTCTTGGAGATTTCCTACTGGTTTAGTACCTGAATCAGCTTTCTATAAGGAACGTATTGAACTATTTGATAAGCATGGGTTTGAATACATGTCGTTAATGATAAAGCACAACAGTTTAACTATTGAAACTTTAACTGAGCAGGTGACACAGGTGGATAGGCTTATTGTAAATTATGTTTTTAAAGAATTTGAATATGGAAGGATTTTTAGAAGCATTGGTGAAAAGGTGTCTGTTATTAATACTAGAAAAATAAAAAAAAATAGCAAGGGATAAGAAAGCTTACAATGGGAACTCTGCCTACCCCCTACCCCCAATATCTCAACAATGGGGAAACCAATTTAAGAACAGACAGCTAGTTTCAGAAAATGTCCAAATGCTTAATCCATCTCAGAATTATGCTACAGATAATAATGAAGAGGCAAGTGTTGACATCGAAGATGAGGATGATTTTTTAGACAAAGAGAATTCTCTTCCCCTAAGATGCTCAGACTGTCTTCAGAACTGACAAAGGTACAGAGTCAGTTTGTCCCAGCTGCTCAGAATCCACAAAGGGGTGGATTCCACATTAGGGGGGATACAATCAGAGGGGGAGGCAAGGGCAGAGACACCAGAACAGGTATTAGAAATCCAACAAGTCAAGAACAGTAGTGTAAGCCTTCTACCTGTACAAGTTTGTTTAAATATTGAAGGTGATTTTAAAATATACAACTTTTCTGACATTCACATTGATGAAGTTTGTTGTGATCTTTTTGCTAAAGGCCTAACTTTTATACCATCACAAAAATATGACATAGTATATTTATTGATAGACCTCAAACTGTTTATTAGAAAATTGAATTTAAAAATTCTTTCCCAGAATGTTAACATGGTGACAAGATCACTGCATATATCCAGTACTTTTAACCCCCCTAACCATGCTACATTAGAGTTGTTTTATAAGATGCGTGAGCTTGACTTGAGAAATGAGAACAGTTATAATGTTTCTAATATTTCCAGGAATGAAAGGCAGTTAATGGATTTGATTTGAAATAATACATTTGTTCAATTTATGAAACCAGATAAAGGATGTGGCTTAGTGGTAATGAATTGTATGGATTATATATCCAAAATTAAAGAAATGTTGTCCACTAAATCATACAAATCCATCTCACTCGAGTTGAATGTAGCATACAGGCATATTAGGGGAATATTGGAAGTTTTGTGGATAGATAGCAGTATCACTATTACGGAATATAATTATTTATTGGTGACCCACCTGCTCACCCCAACCATGTTTGGCATCCCGAAGTTGCACAAGAGTATACAGCAACCTCCATTGCACCCCACTGTGGATGCCAGTGGGTCTATCATATACCCTTTGGTTAAATACATTGATGTGAAATTGAATAAAATTGTGTCCAATGAACCAACAATTTGTGAGGATTTGTGGCATTTTCTAATAAAATTAAATGATATTGAATTTAGTGAGGAATATGTGTTTATTACAATAGACGTAAAGGATTTGTATTCTGTAATCCCACACAATACAGGATTAATGCAATGTTTCCATGAGTTTTTGATCGAGAAATGTTTTTTACAAGAGAAGGTTGATTTACTTGAGCACCTTTTAGAAAATGTTTTAAGCAATAATTTTATTGTACTACTCAAACTACTCCACAAGACACCCAAATCTTCCAACAACAAACACAGGCCAAGTGAAATAGTAGAAAAACTTTTTTATTAAAAAAACATACCATGCAAATCTCTAGTGCCTCGGCTGTACAAGCCTTTACAGAGCATAACATATTCCCTTCCCCATATGCTTATATACATTTCAATTCCTTTCAATTACCCAATAAAACAATATTCCAACTGACAATCAAAATACCATCTAATTACGATAAACATTGCCAATTACACTCTTTATTCAAACCTCTTGGAAAGAGTGTATCAGACTTTAAAATAAACATTGTTTCCTTTCTTCTTAATTTATTCTTAATGTCTTGTAACATAAAAGGATTTTGTTGCACGTTTTCTAATACAGTTGCTTGTAATCCAACTGGGTCCCCACATGAAATTCATGAAAATGTATTGCCACTGAGCTAGTTTGTTTATTCTTTCTTATGTCCCTTATGTGTTCTTTCAGTCTTGTAGAAAAACTTCTCTTACTTTCTCCTATATAATACTTTCCACATGGACATTTAAATTCATAAATTATTCCCTGACTTTCACAATTGTGCAAGCCTTTTTCCTGAAACTTTCTACCATTGATATAAGGAAAGCTTCTAACCACAAAATCACATACCCCACTTCTTCCACAAGGGAATGTTCCTTTTAAATTAACACTTTCACTTCTCTCCACTAGGGGTGTTTGAAATTTTCCATGCACTAAGAAATCTCCAATACTTGTAACCTTTTTATAGGAGAGACTAATTTTCCTGTCATTTCAAAGCATAGCATTTCTTTCCACATAAGCCCAATAATATTTAATCAGCTTTATCAATTTCTCAGTAAAAATAGTATATGTGGAAACTAAATAGATGCATTCTTTCTCATATTCCTAATTGCATAAATACATAGTAGCACTACCCCTTCTATTCTTATTAATACCTAGATCATTAATCTTGTTTATTTTTTCCATTCCTTCTCTCACTAATTTTTCATCATATCCCCTTTCACTGAACTTTTTAAATGTCTTATTTATTTCTTGTTTAAACTCTTCCTGATTATTACACAGCCCTTTAACTCTTAAAAATTCACCATATGGAATAGATTTTATAGTGTGTGGGTGGCAGCTTTGTCCATGCTTTGTCATGTCTGATGGTTCAAATTTCCTAAATATCCCAGTCTTTAAACTTCCATCGGGCATTTCCTCAACAGTAATATACAAATAATTAACTTTTTTCCAACTTGCAAGCCATCAAAACTAATGCCAAAGCTATTGTCATACAAACTTCTCTGCCCCTTTACAGATAAGGATCAGGTCATCTATGAAATGATATTTCACTACATATTTTGCATAGTATTCATTCTTGTATGTGTATATATATATATATATATGTATATATATATATATATATATATATATATATATATATATATACATACATACACCCTGTCAAAAAATATTAGAATACAAATGCTGCCCCCATGGTTGTGCCCTGTAACTGTCTATACAAACTACCATTGAACTCAAAAATGTTATTTTCTAAACAAAATAATACCAAATCCAATACATATTGTGTCACTGAAGTATCTCCTAAATAAAATTTTAAAGCTTCCACTCCAAAACAATGTTTTATATTAGTATACAGGCTTATTACATCCACCACCATGAAATACATGTCTTCTTCCCAAATTACATCCTTTACTTTTAACAAGAACTCAAAGACATCTCTAATGTATGATGGTATTTTTTTGCTACTGGTAATAAATACTGATGTAAAAAAACAAGTCAAATTGTGTGTGAAATACACGCAAGCAGATACTATGATGTGGCCCGGTGGATTATACAAATTTTTATGAATTTTAAGGACACAAATAAACTGTGCCATTGCATTACTTCTACCTTTCAGCTTGCATTGCACATCTTCATATGAAAAATAATGTAGTCTGTATCCTTTAAGCAATTCTTTATACTCTATTTCAGCCCTATGATAATCATATTTCCACTTTTTCAAAAATCTGTTCATTAAGATGCAAATAGCACATTTCTAAATATTGTGTGTAATGTAAAATGACCAATTTTCCCCCTTTGTCTGCTGGCTTAAACACCAGCTCTCTCTTCCGACTAAGCTCATTCAGACTGTTCCATTCACATTTACTTAAATTATATTGAATTGCTTTTCTATTTTGAAAAAAAATGTATAGTATTCTTTTTCTGCACTATAATTCAATAACAAACCAAATTGTTGAATGGTTTCATTTCTGAAAGGTGGCATAAAATTACTTTTAACTATAATTCCCTGTGTGTTTAATTTACAGTATGCATCCACATGTTCCCCTGAATTACATGAGAAGAAACTGTCATTATTACTAATAGATTCAGCATTACTACATTGCTCCATATACATATAATTGCCTTTGAAATAATCTAATAAATGTAACTTTCGAACAAGTTTAAAAATTTCAGTTTTTACTTGATACAACCTAGGTAAAGTAGTTGGTACAAATTTAAAACCTTTATTTAAAATGCTTATGTCTGTTTCTGATAAAACATAGCCAGACAAATTTACTACATAGTCTAATTTCTCAGTATGAGTCTCTGCTACTTTTTTATTAATTCCATTTACCGCTTTCAAATGTCCAGGAATTATATGTACATTTCCCTACTGGCATCTTGTCCATTCCAGCCTCATTTGTGGCCCCCTTGCTGGTTTTCACGAAAAGTCTTTTTCATATACAGTTCATTCATTGGGTAATTGAAAGGAATTGGAATGTATAATAAGCATATGGGGAAGGGAATATGTTATACTCTGTAAAGGCTTGTATAGCTGAGGCACTAGAGATTTGCACGGTTTGCTTTTTTAATAAAAACATTTTTCTACTATTTCACTTGGCCTGTGTTTGTCATTGGAAGAATAATTTTATTGCATTTGAGAAGGAGTATTATTTGTACAAAGAAGGGGTGTCCATGGGGTCAGCTTGTGGTGGTGTTTATGCTAATATTGTCATGCTGCAGTGGGAGAAGTCATATATTATTGTTTAATAATTCTTTCAATACTGCCATACTGCCAGTTTTATACTAGATTTTTAGATGATTTGTTTGTTTTATGGAGAGACCCCAAATTTTTAATTGTGAACTTTTTAGACTATTAAAATAGAACTACAGAGTTTTTAAAATGTTTTTCCTGTGTGAATGAGCATGAAATTTCTTTTCTAAGCATTCACCTAAGGATTTTGTAAAGGGTAGTTTTGTAACAAAAATTTTTCAAAAGGACATTTATTCAAACAGCTACTTACATTTTTTCAGTGCTCACTCATTACATCCTAAGAAAGCTGTTGTTAAAAATCAATTTATAAGGGCAGCTAGGATGGTCTCTACATTTGAATTATTTTTAGAGGAGTGTGAGACCTTAAAATATATGTTTCAGAAGCACAGTTACCCATATAACTTCATATATGACATTATGTTGGAAGTTGTAAATAAAAGAGAGTGGGAGGTTATTTTAAACCCCTGTTTAGAGGAAAGATCAAATATGAAAACAGGGTAAATGGAACAATCGATGCAAATGGTCGGGTGAATGCATACACATTGCCTACTACCTTAGAACACAATATGCAGGCAAGTAATAATTTCACATGCTCATTTATAACTACTTTTGGCACAAACACTAAACAAGTAAAATACATCTTGCAAAAAAAAAAAAAAAAAAAAAAAAACACTGGCAGATACTGCAGCAGGATAAAGAGATAAGAGATGTAATGGGTCAAAGACTGGTTAGGAGGGGAATGAATCTGAAGGACATACTAAAAAGGACACCATACTTTAATTCCACGGGATTCATGAAAATGTCTGGGTGTTGTAATTATTGTCCTTTCATTCTTGAAATTGAGGATGTTTTGGTTAATGGTTTTAAATTCAAACCAAAAATCAAATTTTATTGTACCTCTGAAAAAGTAGTGTACTGCACCCTGTGCAGTGCATGTGTCTGCTTCTATATAGGTAAGATGGAGAGGAAGTTAAACAAAACATATTTATGAACATTTGAGAGCTATAAGATTAAAAGATGAAACTAACACTTTAGCAAAGCACTGTCTGGAGTATAAAGAGCATTATTTTAATTTTTTTTGTACTGGATGTTGTGAAGACAGGAGCAAGGGGTGGACCACGGACTATCATTTTGGAGAGAATGGAATTAGACTGGCAGTTATGCCTAAGGGCTAATTACTGGCCAGGTTTGAATAGCCACCTTTCTATAACTAGCATTTTAAGACTAAAAGCACATGAAAGGTAGTTTTAACATTTTAAATATTTAACTGTATTTATACATTTGAAATGTTTATCTATTATATTATTATTTATTATATGATTCACAGTGTTTTAAAAGTTTTTGATGTGAAATTTATGTATCATTTATTTGATCTGTCATGTTCAGTGCTGTTTATGTATGTAGTGGTGAGTACAGATGCCTTTCAGTCAGCTGGCCTGGGTTTGATTCCTGGCTACTGCACTAATTTTAACACATTTTAAATCCCCAAGAATATTGAACTCATGAAGTATGCATTATTTTTTGTATTGCACTATTTACTGGCTAGAGGTGTGTCTTCTGTTACAAATTTAAACTTTATTCATGTCTGTTTGGTTTGTCTGATGAAGTTTCATTAAGTTATAAGACAAAAACATATTTTATTTGAATGTTTCTTTAATAAAAGGTAATTTTATATCTGGATTTACTTAATTTACAACATGTTTGTGCATTTTTCATGGGATTTTAAACTTGCTGACCCACAACAGTCCTTGCTCCAGTTTGTGTTTTAAATATATGGACAGTACAATTATTATAAAAATTCATGAAGCTGGGACTATTCATCAGCCAGGAGCATGCTCTGTTTCCCCTTATTTCTGCTGCAAATTGTCTTTTGAAATTTCATTTGTCCATGATAAAATAAATTATGATATAAAGGTTGTCTTTAATGAATCGTTTGCTTTTTATATTTTGCATACTTTCTGTAGATGTTTGTTTAATTCATAGCTTCCAAGAGGCACTCATTCTTAGACAAGTGTTTCTGTCTTAGAAAGTATGCTGTTATATTTTTGTAGTTTTTGAAAAACAGATTTAGAAACTTTTCACCTCATTGTATATAAGAAGCAAAGTAGTGTTGGACCTTCAGAAAACATTTGCACATTTGCTTTGGCTAATACAGTTGAGATTATTGCAGTCAATGTTTTCATTGTTCATTTTGGCTTGTCAGTAGTGAAAGTAACTTTAGTTTGTTCCTTTGTTTCTGAGTTTTTTGCCATTCTGTGATTCCAGTTCTGTTTACTTTCATGAGAAAGATATTTAAAAAAACAAAGGTGTAAATACAATATTGTATGTGTGTTATGTGCTTGATGGTAGTGTTTCAGTGCTGGAATAACAGTATTTCATGTTGCCCAATATTACTAAAGGAAATATTTGTGACATAGTATATGTACTATAGGTTTGAGTATCTGTTGCATAGATTGAGACTGACATGAAACCTGCTGCAGTGAGTCCATATATTTCAAACATAATAAGTAAATATTGGAATTTAACCAAATTGTGTCAGTTTTAAGATTATTGTTTACCTTCTCAGAACACATTGTTAAATGTCACAGGAATGTTGCTAGAAATGGTGCATTTTTTAGTATAGCTGTAAGTTGTTAAAGCACATCCTAAATGCTTGGATGTAAATTGGAATGTTTTTGTGTTAAAAAGTGAACACAGAAATTGCCATAAATGACAGTAAAATGCAAAGTATTGTACCTGTTGTAATAGATGTTGTTTCAATAGTTGTTTCTTGAGTGAATGCAGTAGTAGTTTCTGCTGATGTTATTTCTATAAATGAAAAGGTTGCACTGTGATTACTTTATTTCTGTATCAAATGATAAAAGTATGAAAAAAAGTATGAAAAACTCATAAATTTATCATATGTGAGACGCTCCATTTATGCGTTTGTAAAGGAATTAGCATTGTAATGTTAATCCTTACTCAATGTGAAGTAAGCCAAGGGAAGAGGTAACTTTGTACATAGTTATCCCTTTTTAGTGCATAGCCTGGGTGCTATAAAATAGAAGCGTCCATAACCTAAAATAATATTTGTAGCAGTTGTCCAGACATATCTAACAGACAACTGACAAACCTCAGAAAATGTCACTTTTTCTTCAGAGTGCAGTCTGGTTGATTCACTCATTTAGCCTCATACAGTAGGGAAGTATATGTCATGAAATTAAATCCTGTGCAAAAGGAAGCACTTCACAAACAGCCCAGAAACTTAATCATCTTCAATAACTACCAGATGTATTAAAGAGTATTGTGAAATGTTTGACTAGCATTCAGTTTTTCCATCAACTGAGTTGAATTGGTTTGTAATGATACCCATCTCTTTCAAAAATGAAAGGCAGGATTTGTTTTCATAATTCATGGAATTGATTAATCTTTAAAATGTATTAGCTGAAATAATTTCAAAAACATCTAGATTTCATGAGCCCTTTTAGAACTTAGTGATGCATTTAAAAAATAGTGTTGTAAATAAACATACCTGTTGAAGGAGCAGTTGTCTCAAGAGTAGAGGCCAAAGTAGTTTCTATAGAAGTTGCATCTAAGAAAACAAAATCAGTTTTGAAAATTGTTTAAATAAATTGAAGCTGACATGACTCTTTCCATTTGTTTCAAAGACAATAATTAAATATACAAATTTAACTAAACTAATTGATTTAAGATTATTGTTTAGTGCCATGAAAGACATTGTCAAATATTACAGGTATTTTGCTGCAATGTAGGTATGTTATCAATATATAAGTTGGTAATGCAAATCCTGGGTGCTTGGATATATAATGGAATGCAGTGATGTCACAGAGTGAAGGTACAGATTGCCATATATGACAGAAAAATGCAAAGTCTTCTACCTGTTGTAGTAGATATTGTTTTAATAGTTGTCTCTTGGGTGGATGTGATAGTAGTTTATGGTGTTATTTCTAAAAATAAAAACGTAGAACTCTAACCTATTCATTTATTGTATTTCTGCATTAAATGATCTAAGTCTGAAAAAATCATAAAGTTATATGTGACATGCTCTGAACAATTTACACATTTGACAAGGAATTAGTGTTTGTCAAATCGTACTCATTTTCAACTAAGCCAGACTAGAAGTAAAATTATTCACAGTTATCTCATTTAATTGTAAAATATTGGTGCTAAAAATAAAAGAGGTCGTAACTTGAAAAATGTTTGTAGCAATTTTCCAGGCATACGCAGAAGACAACTGACAAACCTAACAAAATGTCTCTTTTTCATCAGAGTACTCTTTGGTTATAGCACTTGCTTAACATCATACAATAGGTAAGTAGATGGTGAAAAAATTATATCCTGGGCAAAAGGAAGCAGTTCAATAACAGCTCATAACCTTATTCCTCTGTAATAACCGCAACACTATTTAAAGAGCATTGTGGAATGGTTGCTTTCAAATTACGTGATTGAAACCTTAGGTTATCGAACACCTAAAGGTCGATCACAAAATGTTGAAGTCTTTAAATTGCGACCGTCCATTTCAACAAAGGGAAATGAGTTGTTTGGCCATTACATGAATTTTGTTCTTTCTCCGCTGTAGAGCAATCTCAAAGTTGCTATATTTAGTTAGGGGGGTGTGGGGGTGAAGCATTTTTGATCTTAAGGGTTCGATATTTTGTGATCAACCTTTAGGTGTTTGATAACCTAAGGTTTTGATCATGTAATATAGACCTGGAATGGTTGACTAACCTTTAGTTTTAACATCAGTTAGTTTGAAGTAGTTATGTGAATATATGACATCCATCTTTTTAAATATCAGAGGCAACATTTCTTTTCATAAATTCAAGCATAGGCTTGATCTTTAAAAATTATTACTTGCAATTACTATAAAAAGATACATATTTCATGAGCCCAAACTTAGTGATGCATATCAACTTTTTCTGTTCTAATTGCCCATACCTGTTGAAGGAACAGTTGTTTTAGGAGTAGTGGCCAAAGTAATTTTTATAGAAGTTGCAGCTAAGGAAAAAGCAATTAAGGAGTTATTATACTCCACTTAAAAAATCTCTACTTTGACTCATGTAAGAGTACTCTATTAGACAAATACTTTGAAAGAAACTTTTGCGGTCAACTGTCAAAGCAAGTAATTGTGAACGTTATGTCATTTGAGGCCATTAACTTCATTGGCATTATAATTACAGATTGTTACCATTACTCAATAATCATTTCATATCTAAAAAAATGAGCAAGCAGCTGAGGTTAATTATTTTACATTTCTAAGAAGTATATAAAGAACATTGTGTGTGAGTGCAGAACTTGTAGTGTTTTACTTAGGAATACCATGATTAACGGGGTTGTTGTTTTCCTTTCAATATCCTTTGCTTCAAGCAATGTTGATACCTGATTAAGAATGAATCTTGATTTATGATCACAAGTGTTGAATTTTTACATTAATAATTAAGATTTTCATGTCTAAAGCATCAGATTTATTAATATGTGGACAGTATAAGCATTGCAGAAATTCAGGAAGTTGGTCTGAATACTTATCAGACTGGACCATGTTGTTTTGTCCCTGTATTTCTGTTGCAAATTGTCTTTAGACATTTCGTTTGTCCTTGATTAAGGAAATGTGGTATGATCTTAATCCAAGTAATCATTTTAATCTGAACCCATGCCTATAAAATATCCTTAAGCTTTTTAGCTGTTCTCTTCCAGTGCTAAAAGGATCACTGAAAGATTCCTGGAAGAGACGACCTTGGCTCAGTGGAGCTTGAGCTGAGGCTTAAACTTTCCAGAATATTAAATAAGACTTTAAACATTAACATTCAGATTTTGCAAATTGTAGGCAATAAATGTTGTCTTTACTAAATCATTGCTTGCTTTTCAACTTTGTCTACTTTCTGTAGATGTCAGTTCAGAGAGAATGTACTTATTTTGTATACCTCTATGAAAATTTGTTTAAGTCATAGGTTCCAGGAGGGAATTCTTCTTATGCAAATGTTGCTGTCTCAGAAAAATACCAGTTTAATTGTGCTATCATAACTTTTGTAGTTTTAGAAAAACAGATTTGGAAACATTTTATCTCACTATATATGGCAAATAAAGTAGTGTGGGAAGCCTCTAGAAACATGTGAATATTTACTGTGGCTATTGCAATTTGTAATGTTGCAGGCATTTATTTTCGGTCTTATTTTGCTTATCAGTAGACAATATGACTTCAGTGTGTTGCTTTTTTTCTGTGTTGTGTGGCATTCTGAGAATGTTATTATATCCTCTTTCTTGAGAAGAACATTTTAGAACAGATGTTATAAATATAATTTTGTATGTGTATTGTATGTTTATGATAGTATTTTTCTGTTGGAATACAACAGTAATTCATTTTGTCCAATATTACTAAAAATACTTGTGACATATTTGTGTTCCCAATTGGTTTTGAATATTGCTTACATATTTGTGACATATTATATTCCCACCTGGGTCTGAATATTGCTTGCACAGATTGAAAGTAACATGAGGGTTACTGTCTGGAGTCCAGTTATTTCAAACACAATAATTAATTACTGGAATTTAATTAAATTCTGTCAGATTTCTGAGATTACTTTTCAATGACTTGGAACAAATGGTTAAACATCAGTGGTGTGTTGCTGGAAATGGTGCATGTTATCAGTATATCTGTAAGTTGTTAAAGCAGACCCTGAGTGCTTGGATTTAAAATGGCATGTTTTTATGTGATGAAATGAAGATGCAAATTGATATAAATGACAAAATGTGGTCTTGAAGTGGTAGTAGTAGATGTTCTTTCAATAGTTGTTTCTTCAATGGAGGCAATAGTAGTTTCTGCTGATGTTATTTCTAAAAATGAAAATGTGGAACTGTGATGTTATTCATTTATTGTGTTTCTGAATCAAATGATCAAAGTATGAAAAATGTATAAAGTTATTATTTGTGAGATGCTCTGAAATATTTACAGATTTCACAAGGAATTAGGAATTTGATGTTAAACCTTACTCATTGTGAAGTAAGCCATGGAAGAGGTAACATTGTATACAGTTATATATTTTTAGTGTAAAGCATTAGTGCTATAAAATAGTACAGTCCATAATGTAAAATAATGTTTCTAGCTGTTGTACAGATATATCCAGTAGACATTTGAGAAAACCTCACAAAATGTCACTTTTTTATTCTGAGTTTGTAAAATTCAGTTTTATAGAGTAGGGAATTGGATGTTATGAAATGAAGTACTGGGCAAAATAAACTACTTTACTAAAAGCTCATAGCCTGAATATTCCACAATAACTACCAGGTTATTTAAAAAGTAATGTGAAGTGTTTGACTTTCAGTTTTTTGATCACTTAAGGTGCATTGGTTGTATACATAAATGGTACCCATGTCCTTCAAAATGAAAGGCAGAATATGCTTTTATAATTCAAGGAACTGATGAATCTTTAAATAGTATTAGCTGTAAATCGCACAAAAACATGTTTATTTCTTGAGGACTTTTAGACTTTGTGATGTATAACAAAAATATGTGTTGTTAATTCACATACCTGTTGAAGGAGCAATTGTCTCAACAGTTGTTTCTTATTTGTTTTGAGCATTGTTTGAAAAGATTGAAGTTGACATGAAATCTACTGTTTTGAGTCCGTTTGTTTCAAAGACAATAATTACATACAAAAATGTAACTAAATTCATTCAAAGATTTAAAATTATTGTTTAGTGCCATGGGAAAGATTGTTAAATGTCACAGCTAATTTGCTGATATGTATTCATGTTATTAATATGTAAGTTGTTAATGGACATCCTCCGTGCTTGGATGTTTAATAGAATGTTGTGATATCATAGTGTGAAGATGCAGATTGCCATATATGACAGTAAAGTGCAGTTTTGTAGCTATTGTAGTAGGTATTGTTTCCATAGTTGTTTCTTAAGTAGATACAATAGTAGTTTCTGCTGGTGTTATACCTAAAACTAAAAATGTGGAACTCTGATGATCTATTCAGTTATCTTGTTTGTGCATCAAATTATCAAAGAAAGAAAAACTCATAAAGTTATCATATGTGAGACGATTGGAACAATTCATACATTTGACAAGGAATTAGTGTTTTGATTTTGAACCTTACTCATTCTCAACTAAGCCAGAAAAGAGATAAAATTATTCACAGTTATCCCATTTAAAAGTGAAATATTAGCAGTAAAAAATAGATGAAGCCAAAACCTGAAAAAGTGTTTGTAGGAATTTTTGAGAATGCCCAGTTGATAATTGACAAGCCTAACAAAATGACCCTTTTTCATAGGAGTACTCTTTGGTTATATCACACGCTTGGCAATATACAGGTGGGGAAGTAGATCCTGAAAAATTAAATCCTGGGCAAAAGGAAGCAGTTCAGTAAGGGCTCGTATCCTTATTCCTCTGTAATAACTACAACAGTATTTAAAGAGAATTGTGGAATGTTTGACTAACTTTCAGTTTCAACTTCAATTAACTTTAAGTAGTTATGTGAATATATGATGTCCATGTTTTCCAAATATCAGAGACAATATTTATTTTCATAATTAAAGCATATGATTAATATTTAAAAAATGATTACTTGCAAAGATTACAAAAACATAGAGATTTCATGAGCCCTTTTAGACCTTAGTAATGTATACTAAAATTTTCTGTTGGAAATACACTTACCTGTTGAAGGAACAGTTGTCTTAACAGTTGTCTCAGGAATAATGGCCAGAGTAGTTTCTGTAGAAGGTGCAGCTAGAAAACAACAATGAAGGAGTTATTAGACACCATTTCTACACCTTTACCTTGCACTCATGTAAGTGTATTCTATAAGACAAACAATTTAAAATAAACTTTTAGTGTCATCTGCCTACACAAGTCATTGTGAACATTGTGTAGTTTCAGTCCATCTCCTTCCTTGGCATTGTAAGAGCAGATTGTTATAGTTAGTCAGTAATCAGTTCATAGTTAAACAATGAGCAATCAACAAAGGTTGAGTATTTTTCATTGCTGTTAAGTATAATATAAAGAGCATTGTGTGTAAATGCAGCACCTGTACTGTTTTACATAGAAATACCATGATTAAAGGGGTTAGTGTTTTCCTTTCAGTGTCGTTTGCTTCAAGCAGTTTAGATACCTGAATAAGAATGAATCTTGATTTACAATCACAAGTGTTGAATTTTTACATTAATAATTACGATTTTCATCTCTTAAACATCAGATTCATCAATATGTGGGCAGTATAAGTATTGTAGAGATTCATGAAGTTTTTCTGAATACTTATCAGACTGGACCCTGCTGTTTTGTCACATATTTCTGTTAATTGTCTCTAGAAATTTCATTTGCTCATGATTAAGGAAATGTGGGTATGACTTTAATCCAGGTAATTATTTAATCTGAACCCATGCCTGCAAAATATCCTTAAGCTTTTTAGTTGTTCTCTTTCAATTTTTAAAGGCTTACTAAAAGATTCCTGGAAGAGACAACTGTGGCACAGTGGAACTTGAGCTGTAGCTTAAACTTCCTAGAATGTTAAATAAGCCTTTAAACATCAACATTCAGATTTTGCAAATTGTGGGTAATAATTGTTATCTTTACTGAATCATTGTTTACTTTTCAACTTTTGTCTACTTTCTGTAGATTGTAGTTCAGAGAAAATGTATTTATTTTGTATACCTGTATGAAAATTTGTTTTAGTCATAGGTTCCAGGAGGGATTTCTTGTTATGCAAATGTTGCTGTCTCAGAAAAATAAGTGTTTAATTGTGCTACCATATTTTTGTAGTTTTAGAAAAACAGATTTGGAGACATTTTATATCTATATATATGGCAAATAAAGTAGTGTGGGAAGCCTCTATAAACATATGAATATTTGTTATGGTTACTGGAGTTTGTAATCTTGCATTCAGTCTTTTTCAGTCTTCATTTTGCTTACCAGTAGACAATATGACTTTAGTGTGTTGCTTTTTTTCTGAGTTGTGTGGCATTTTAGGAATGTGATTATATCCTCTTTCATGAGAAGGACATTTTAGAACAGATGTAAATATGATTTTGTATGTGCAGTGTGTGTTTATGATCAGTAATCCATGTTGTCTTATATTACTAAAAATACTTGTGACATATTGTATTCCCAATTGGTTTTGACTATTGCTTGCATATTTGTGACATATATTCCCACCTGGGTTTGACTATTGCTTGCACAGCTTGAAACTAACATGAAAATTACTGTTTGGAATCCAGTTATTTCAAACACAATAATTAATGAATGGAATTTAACTAAATTCTGTCAGAGTTTTGAGATTACTTTTTACTGACTTGGAACAAATTGTTAAATGTCAGTGGTGAGTTGATGGAAATGGCGCATGTTATGAGTATATCTGTATGCTGTTAAAGTAGATCCTAAGTATCTGGATTTAAAATTGCATCTTTTATGTCATGGAATGAAGATGCAAATTGATATAAATGACAAAAATTTGAAGTCTTGTACCTGTAGTAGTAGATGTGTTTTCAATAGTTGTTTCTTCAGTGGAGGCAACAATAGTTTCTGCTGATGTTATTTCTAAAAATGTGGAACTGTGATAATCTATTCATTTATTGTGTTTCTGCATCAAATAATCAAAGTATGAAAAACTTATAAAATTATTATTTGTGAGATGCTCTGAAATATTTACAGATATGACAAAGAATTAGCAATTTGATGTTAAACCTTACTCAATGTGAAGTAAACCATGGAAGAGGTAAAAGTTTTTATAGTTTTCTATTTTTAGTGTAAACCATTGGTGCTATAAAATAGTAGAGTCCATAATCTAAAACAGTGTTTGTATCAGTTGTCCAGATATATCCAGTAGACATTTGGGAAACCTCACAAAATGTCACTTTTTATTATGAGTTTGTATCATTCAATTTTGCAGAGTAGGGAAGTAGTTTTTTATGAAATGAAATGCTGGGCAAAAGGAACTGCTTCACTAAAAGCTCATAACCTGAATATTCCACAATAACTACCAGGTTATTTAAAGAGCAATGTGAAATGGCTGACTTTTAGTTTTTTGATCAATTAAGTTGAATTGGTTGTGTACATAAAATATACCCATGTCGTTCAAAATGAAAGGTGGAATATGCTTTTATAATTCAAGGAATTGATAACTCTTTAAAACATATTAGCTGCAAATAGCACAAAAACATGTAGATTTCTTGAGCCCTTTTAGAACTTTGTGATGCCTAAGAAAAATATGCATTGTTAATTCACATACCTGTTGAAGGAACAGTTGTCTCAACAGTTGTGTCAGGAGTAGTGGCCAATGTAGTTTCTATAGACGTAGCAACCGGGAAAAAAAACAAAGGAATGATTAGAGATCACTTAAAATTCTTTAATTTGTACTCACGTAAAAATATTCAGTAGGATAAATAATTGAAAAGAAACATTTAGGGTCTTCTGTTAATGAAAGTCATTGAGAACCTTATGCAGCTCAAGTCATCTTTCTTTTCAGCATTATAACTGCAGTTACTGTCTAAGGAATCCATAATTTAAATATAAACAACAGCTGTAAATAACATTTCTCATTGCTAAGAAGTATATTGTAAAGAGTATTTTGTGCAGATGCTGCACTAGCAGTGTTTTACTTAGGGATATCTGATCATAGGAGTTTGTGTTTTCCCTTCATTATTCTCTGCTTTGAGTAATATGTATAACTAAATAGCACTAAATTTTGAATGGAACTCACATGTATTAAATTTCCAATGCAGATTTTGGAGTTTCATCACTAAGACATCTGATTCATTAATTTGTGGTTAGTCTAATTATTGAAGGGAGTCATATGTTTGTTCTAGTGTCAGCCAGGAGTGAACTCTTATATTTTCATATGTCTGATGCAGGATGTCTTTTGCAGTTTTATTTGTTCTTGTTAGATTAAGGACTTCCATTTTAAAGTAGTTATTAGACATTAGACAGGCTAAAGGGTAAAATAAATTGTATTTCATTTACGCATAAAAGACAGTTAAGTAGAAAGAAAAGATAAGCATAAAATGTGCAGACAGAATGTTCTTTTCTTAAGGGAAAGATACAGTCTTGCCAGCCACGGAATGTTCTTTAATGGAATGTTGCACATACAAGACAAAGCCTGAGACCAAGGTTAGAAAAAATAAATAAGGAAAATTACTGGAGTGAAGCAATGTAATATGTTGTGTTCAGGATAGCAGTTCAATTAAGGCTTGTAAGTTAATTCGACCTGTTACCTCAGAAAAGATGACAGACAGTCAAGCCTGAGTACAGAAGACAGGTCATGTAAAGGCTATGTTAATTTATGTTGTGCAGGACAATCAGAATATGATGTGCATTAACTTTGAATTCTAATTACTTATCAGTACTGTTAATGAAGACAGTATTCAGAAGTTGTGAACATTTATTAAAGCTTTGTTGAATGAACTAGAGTGTTTGGAGAATTCATTCTGAAAAGTGCTCAAGACTTGGCTATAAAAGAAAGACTGGCACCTGTTTAGCACAAGCTTGAGTAACAGATAAAGATTTTAATTTCTCAGTCTCATTGCATACAGTGTTTTCAGCTAATTATGGTACAGTACAACATTATCAATTTTTACAATGGCACCCACACAGGCCTGCTGTCTGGGGAGAGATATATAATTTTTGTAACCTAGCAAGCAGCTACTCTAGAACTCTTTCACATCCAGTTTCCAGTACAGCATATATTCTTAAGTTCACACTGACTGCTTATACAGCAGAAGTTCTTCAGCAGCACTCCGGAGAACAGACCACCCTTTCAGTAAAGGCATCGTTCATTTCCAGACTTGGTTACACTATGTGTGTTCTATACAAAATAGCAGTGTTTTCATTTCAGTGTAGCACTTCGTGTTTCATTCAACTACATGTGTTTTAAGAAACTTCAACGAAAACAGCTGCAGAAAGAATTTTTTTCAAGTACGGTTTTACTGCAATAGCCAGCCTAACTTTGAAATTTCATTAACAGTTTATAGTGACAACAAATGTTTCGTAACAGACTTTTCAGCAGCATATCAGTTTTTTTTCCATAAATAGAGATGTGAACTCTATATAGAATAAGCTCAAAATTATGGCATGGCAAGTTTCTCATTAAGACAGCATTATTTCCTGCATAAAATGGATACAGAATGTGACCTCTAACCAAAGTGCACAGTACCTGTATTTACTTTAGAAAAACCTCACACAACTTCAGCAGACCAGTATTAAATCAAAGGAGTGTTCTTTCAGAAAAAAGACATTATCCAGTTAACAGCGATCTCCACAAACTTTCATGTTTCTAGTGTGATGTCACACAGCCAAAAAGCAAGAAAAATGTTAATAAGCTACAGAAGATGACTCACATTCTTCTAAGGCCATAAAGTTATCTAAGATTTTATATGCACCTTTTAGTTAACATCTCAAAAAAGTTTAAATTAATCAGTTACAGTCATTTGCATGTAAACATTTAAAATGTCAGTAAATCTTTGGTTTAAGTTTAAAAATGTTCTATTAAAGTTAAAGGTTATTAGTTCAAAAATGTTAAATATTTCTAAAGCAAAAGGGTTAAGCCAGCTTATGAGTCAGCTTCTGTCATTACAAGGTTAGACTTAATTAATCCTTGTGTAAATGCTTCAGCACATACAATTCAAAATACAGAAGTATGTTGCAGTATTAAACATATAAATGTCAACACAGTCAATGTACATAACATGCAGGCAATGTCTATAGTTCACATTACTTCTAGTTTCTTATTTTCAGAATCAAGTGCAATGTTTGCACTGAAGGGAGATAAGAGAAATCTGAATGCAAATTTTAATACAGTAAATTGCAATATAACTGAAGAACATACTTCGGTGTTAAGTAAAAAAACGAATTCCATAGCTATCTGTATTAGCACATTAATCTGTCATTGTTTAAGGTTATTTCATTGTTTACAGACAAATCAATTTCAGTTACATATAGAAAATACACAGTTGCAGTTTTGTCAGGATTTAAAAGATCAAAGATTACAGCAGGTAACAGTTCAAAGTGTAACAGCTCTGTATATACTGGTTTAGACTTCAGTAAAGAGATTTGTGCAAATGTACAGATTTAAAAAACTGGTTATGACAGAAACATGCAGATTTATGGATTAAAGATGAAACTAATTCCAGTTCACCTGACACAGCTGAAGTGCTCAGAAAGACATATTGGGTGTGGTCAGTTAGAAAAAAAAGGGTAACCATATACCTCTAAGTCTTATAAGGTATATCAGAACTAACAGTCAAATTAATTAGCATAATAAAGGGTTTGCAGTTACGATTTGGCAAATATTTTTTTTTTGTATTATTGTTTTGTTTAGCAGTCATTCATTAATATCTTTGTATTAAAGTGTTGCAGTGCATAAACAATATCATAATATAGACAGAGACAAAGTAATGTTTGCTAGTTTACAGAATGTAAAATTTAAAGTCAATGCTACATTGTATAAGTGACAGCACAGTTAAAAATTCAGATCCTATGTATAAAAACGTACATTATGTAATCAGTTTAAGACTGTATATGTTTTGTAGGGAGATGGCAGTTTGCCAAGCACATCAGGGCAGATTACAGCCACCCCAGCAAGCTGAATTAAAGACAGTGCTATCCATTTGGGTCTATATCAGTCTGTCAAAATGGCTGAATATTGATACCAGATTTTCGAACTGTGAAGTTCGAACACTGATTATCACAAAGCCGTGGAATACCAAATTCTTTCCCAGGGAAAGAATTTGGTGGGACATTTCTGTGGCTTCACGATTATCAGGACTGTGGTGGGAAGTTACGGGTCAGGTTCAGGTAAGTGTGTGATTGTGTGGACATTAGGGTAAGGGCACAGGTGAGGTGGGTGTGCGATAGTGACAGACTTTAGGGTTAGGGCATTGGTCAGGTAAGTGTGTGATAGTGATGGACCTTAGGGTTAGGGTTTGGGTTAAGGTAAATGGATAGGTAGTAGTGTATGTACAGTTTAGTGTAGGGTTAGATGTAAGATTTTAAGTGTATGTGTGTGGATTGATTTTTTTTTGGTGTGCTTGTGTTGTGTGTGTGTTTCTTGGAACAGCAATTTTTTTTTCCTCTGGGAAACAAATCGATGTTCTAAGACTTCAATGTTTGTGCAATTCATGGTTTGAAGTTCGAACATATGGTGTTTGAACTTCAGACGTTTCGGTGAACTGATATAGATCCATCCATTTAATGCATTTACAGGTTTATTATTTATCCAAAAAAATGTAGACAGTAATAATAAATTCTCTCTGCATTCAGTACTACTGGAAAGTTAAATGACTTCAGCTAAAAAATGGCTATGGTGAGATAGTGGGTGGAGGTTTATTCACAGAACAGTATGTTAATATCTAAGGGTCATGAGACAAAATGTAAAAAGTTCAAGAGTTAAATTTAATTTTATATGGGTGCAGAAATGTGCAGTGTTACATTTCCTACTTTGAGTTTCATTTAAAATTAGTTCAGGGATATGATACAGCTATCAAGTTAAATGTAATTGCTGCAGCCAACACCTTAGAAAAAGGTGTCCATTTAATGGTTAGACAGAGACATATTTTTCAAGCATCAGATGTCAATAATATGATTTTTTCTGTATATACTGATATTGCAGCAGTAAAACTGACTTCACTAGTCACAGTAGTTAAAAAAGCTTGGGCATGTAGAAAAAACTAATAAATCTAGACAGGTTATTCAGTGTATCCTTGTCTGGACAGTTTACACCTCCTGCTCCCAGTAAAGTTGATTTATTGTTTTCTGAAGGGAGTGCACATAATGCATGGGTATAGGCAGGAAATATTGTTAGCTTTTCAGATACAAGGCAGCCCACTATGGTTGATGACTGGGCAAATAACTTAAGTGATGCACAAACTTCGAGCCCAAGAAATAATCAGAAGTATGCTGTAGCTTAGGTTAATGATGCCAGTGACATACCAGATTTTCAGAATATGTATAAAGACTATAACAGATCAGCACCAAATCAGTTGGTGTATTTGACTTCATGTCAGCTTGGAAAGGACTGCAGACCATAAATTTCATTACTCATGAAAAATGAATTACAGCACATTGTGTTACTTGATACAGGGGCTTCAGTTTCAGTTACAAACAGACCTCTGCCAGAGGATCCAAGTATAGTTCTCACTATCAGGGTTTGAAGAATCAAAGGTAGCTGCAGTCAGCAGCAAGCTTTTGGAGATTAGATTTTTAAATAAAGCCAATCAGCCTGAAAAGAAAATAGCAAAATTCTGGTTACATCTCCAGTGTGACAGTACCATTTTGTAAATGGACATTATGTCAAAATTAGGTGCGGTGTTAGACAACAATATATTGTAAAAAAATAAAGATGCTATAATATCAGTTTGCCTACAGACTTGCAAGAGTTCATTAGCAGGGAATGTTTATTTCATGCAGAAAAACGTATGTTTATTTCATGCAAAGAAATGTAAATACGGTCAGCACAGTAAGCGATACTGCCAGTTTATAGTTGTTAAAGCTGCATTTCATGCAGAAAAATCTAAATAAGGTCAGGGCAATAAGCAAATCTATCAGATTATAATTGTTAAAAATGCAAATGTTATTTTAAGGGCCTGATACTAAATACAATCAAAAACATTAGCTACCCATCCTTGCACAAGAAATGAAAAAAGAGGTTGTTTGAAAGGTCTAACTGTAAAGAGGACACCAACGTTAAGGCAGGCCTTCCTTTCCCTCATCAGTGACTGGGGCAATGCAGAGCAAAATTTGGCAAGAGCTGTATGTCAGAAATTGACTGTTTATGTATTTCAGTTATTTCTTCAATGTTTGTTTAAAGTTAAAATGTATGAATTAAAGCAAGTATGTATGTTTTCAGACAATGTTCATATGTTTTCAGGTTCATGGTAACAATTGTATAGCAGTACTAGTTTTCAGTCTATCTGTGTTCAGATAGATTCCAGTTTATTTGTGTTCGGGTAACACTGTCAAAATGTTCTCATGTTTTCAGACAGTTGTACAATAGTATTAGTTTTAGTATAGCTATGTTCAAACAATAATGGTTTGGTTCTCAGGATATAACATCTACCAGTTTCAGTTATGCTTTTACTCATGTTTAGTTAACACTGGCAAAAAATATTCTTTTAGTTTAGTTAGTTTCCACAATACACACAGCTATTTTTAAATGTTCAGTATATGCTAATGTAAATTTTAGTCACGTTTCAGAATATGACATTCATACTCAGTTATGTGTTCAGTATAGTACATTTCAGTCAAATCTGAAAATACTTCACATTGTTCAGTCATTAGTTAAGGGTAAAGTAACAGAATTAAGTTTTACAGGCTTATTAAAATTAGTTATTTAAATAATAGGTAGTAATAGTTATTCAATATACTCAAGGTATAACATGGAAGACTTAATTTGTTACAAATTGCAGTACACTTTACATGATTATTGTGCATTACAAAAAAATGTGAAGGTATAGCCCCAAATACAGAAAGCATAAGTTTAGTAAAGTATTAAGATAAGTCATCTAAATCTTCTTCTTCTTCTTTCGGCTTTTTCCCGGTTAGGGGTCGCCACAGCGGATCACCTTGTCCGCACATTGAATGGCAGTGGAGTTTTACGGTGTCGAGTTGCCAGCCCGGCGCCCAACCTTCTACAGAAGGCACACCCACACGCACACCTAGGGCCAATTTAGAGTGTCCAATCCACCTGCAGCATGTCTTTGGGATGTGGGAGGAAACCGGAGCACCCGGAGGAAACCCACGCAACCACATGGAGGACATGCAGACTCCGCACAGAAGGCACCCCAGCCGAGGATCGAACCGGAGAACCTCTAGCTGTGAGGCAGCAATGCTAACCACTGCACCACCGTGGCCGCCCAAGATAAGTCATCTAAATAATAGGTAGTAATAGTTATTCAATCCACTCAAGGCATAACAGGGCAGGCTTAATTTGTTAATTAGTTTACAGATTAAACTGCACATTTATAGATTACAGTGTACTTTATATAATTATTGTACATTAGTCAGAAATTAAGGACATTAACAGATAATGGAAAGGTATAGACTTAAAATCAGAAAGTATAGGTTTTAGTAAACTATTATACCTCATAAATACTCATAAATGTTAAAAGAGGTAAGTAGCACTATAGACCATTTAGATAAAAAATTATAGACACAAGTTAACACAGAATATGGTAATTATGCTTCAAGACCACTTATAAAGTTATCTTTTTAGTGCAGATTTTAATTAGTCTTCAGAAAATAGCCATCATGCTTGATACATAAATGTGGCAGAAAAAAATCTGCCATGGAGGGAGTTCCTCTATATCCAATGCAGTGGAAGGAACTTAAGGTAAAAGGTATAACAGAGGTGAGCCAAGTGGGCTCAACGGTTGAGGCAAAACTGGCAAAAATCCAAGACATGCAGGAAAATTCTAATAAAAGGGCACAATGCAAATTTACCAGTCCAGTTCCGGGAGTAAGGTTATATGTATACAAACAGAACAAGGGGCACTTTTGCTGTACATACCAAAAATTGTTGGCTAAGCAGCTGCTAAAGTACAACCATCAGCTACTAGGTTATGTAGGTTTTCAGAAAATTTGGACTGTCATAAATTCTAAGTTTGAAATCCTCGGCTGAAAAAACTATGTAAAGAAATTCAGGAGTGTATAATATGTCTGCAGACTAACTCTACATTAAGAAAACTCAGTTGCAGAGAGTGCCAGTTTCAGAGAATGCATGGTACAATATACAGATAGATTTTGCAGGACCTATTCCTCCAGCAAAAGGGGGTTAAATAATGTACAGGTTTTAAATATATCACTCATACAGCAAAACTTAGATTTAAAGGTTCTAAAGACTATAAATCTAGGTAATATAAAAATAAAATCATAAAGTTAATTGACTTCAATCCAAACAGGCCATGAATGCTCAAGTGACACCTAGTGGTCAAATTTATAACTCCAGGTTTACCAAATAACATTTTTTTTTTTATTATTTTCAAATTATGAGTCAGGTAGCATACAGCTGTATACAGTGGTTAGCAACATACATGTAAGGTAACTACAGAAGTAGGTCCCAGTAGACTTTCATCAGGGACCTCAGGGGCAACTGTTAGATTAGGGACTTCCATTTTAAAGTAATTATTAAACATTATGCTAAAGGGTATAATAAATTGTGTTTCATTTAAGCATAAAAGACAGTTAAGTAGAAAGAAAAGATGAGCATAAATTGTGCAGACAGAATGTTCTTTTCTCAAAGGAAAGATAGAATCTTCTTAGCTAAAGAAATGTTCTTTAATGGAATGTTGCACATACAAGATAATGTCTGAGACTAAGGTTAGAAAAAGTAAATAATGAAAATTACTGGACTGAAGCAATATAATACATTGTGTTCAGGTTAGCAGTTCAGTTAAGGTTTGTAAGTTCATTCGACCTGTTACCTCAGAAAAGATAACAAACACTCACGCCTGAGTACAAAAGACAGGTCATATAAAGACTATGTTAGTTTACATTGTGCAGGACAATTAGAATATGACGTGCAATAAGTTTAAATACTAATTGTTTATCAGTACTGTTAATTAAGACAGTATTCAGATGTTGTGAACATTTCATAAGTCCTTATTGATTGAACATCAGTGTTTGGAGAATTAATTCTGTAAAGTGCACAAGACTTGGCCATAAAGGAGAGACTGGCAGCTGTTCAGCATGAGTTTGCATAATTAAGAGATAAAGACTTTCATTTCACAGCCTCATTGCATACAGTGTTTTCAACTAATTATGGTACAATACAGTATTATCAATTTTTACAGTCCTTGATGATTGTAATGAGTATATGACCTTAACCCAACTTATTGTTGGAGTCTTTTCTTAGTTGGTTGTTTTGCTAATAAGCTTTCTGCCGTTCTGCAAATGTTATTGTGTTTACTTTCATGAAAAAGACATTTAAGAACCAAAAGTGTAAAAACAATATTGTATGTACATTGTGTTTTTGATGGTAGTATTTCAGAATTGACATGATAATAATATCTCAATTTGTCAAATATTACTAACGGAAAATTTTCTGACATCCTTCTTTGTTTCCTATTTGTTTTGAGTATTGTTTGAATAGAATGAAGTTGACATGAAATCTACTATTTTGAGTCCATTTGTTTCAAAGACAATAATTATATATAACAATATAATTAAATTCATACAGAGGTTTAAGATTATTGTTTAGTGTCATGGAAGAGATTTTTAAATGTCGCAGGTATTTTGTTGAAATGCAGGTATGTTATCAATATGTAAGTTGTTAATGCACATCCTGAGTGCTTGGATGTATAATGAAATGTTATGATGTCATAGAGTGAACATGCAAATTGCCATATACAATGCAGTTTTGTACCTGTTATAGTAGGTGTTGTTTCCATAGTTGTTTCTTTAGTGGATGAAATAGTAGTTTCTGCTGATGTTCTACCTAAAAATAAAAATGTGGAACTCTGATGATTTATTCAGTTATCATGTTTGTGCATCAAATTATCAAAGTAAAAATAAAAACTCATAAAGTTATCATATGTGAGACATTCAGAACAATTTACATGTTGACAAGGAATTAGTATTTATATGTTGAGCCTTACTCATTCTCAACTAAGCTAGAGAAGAGCTAAAATTATTCAAAGTTATCCCATTTAAAAGTAAAATATTAGCAATAAAAAACAGAAGAAGCCAAAGCCTGAAAAATGTTTGTAGGAATTTTTGAGGCTTATGCACTAGATAACTGACAAGCCTAACAAAATGAACCTTTTTCATAAGAGTACTCATTGGTTATATTACTCGCTTAGCATCATACAGTGGGGAAGTAGATACTAAAAATTTAAATCCTGGGCAAAAGGCAGCAGTTCAGTAAGAGCTTATATCCTTATTCCTCTGTAATAACTACAACGGTATTTAAAGATAATTGTGGAATGTTTGACTAACTTTCAGTTTTAACTTCAATTAACTTGAAGTAGTTATGGGAATATTTGATGTCCATCTTTTTTCAAAAATCTGAGACAGTATTTCTTTTTGTAATTAAAGCATATGATTAATCTTTAAAAATTATTACTTGCAATTATTACAAAAACATAGAGATTTCATGAGCCCTTTTAGAACTTAGTGACACATACTAAAATATTATGTTGTAAATGCGCATACCTGTTGAAGGAACAGTTGTTTCAACAGTTTTCTCAGGAGTAGTGGCCAAAGTAGTTTTTATAGAAGTTGCGGCTAGGAAAACAATGAAAGACTTATTAGACACCACTTTCAAACCTTTACCTTACACTCATGTAAGTGTATTGTATAAGACAATTAATTTAAAAGAAACTTTTAGGGTCATTTGTCTACACAAGTCATTGTGAACCTTATATAGTTCCATTTCATATCCTTCCTTGGCATTGTAAAAGCAGATTATTATAGTTAGTCAGCAATCAGTTCATAGTTAAAAAATGAGCAATTCACGGAGTTTGAATATTTTTCGTTGCTAATAAGTATATTATAAAGAGCATTCTGTGTGAATGTGCTAGTACTGTTTTACTTAGGAATACCATAATTAAAGGGGTTAGTGTTTTCCTTTCAGTATCCTTTGCTTCAACAATTTTGATACCTGAATAAGAATGAATCTTGATTTGCAACCACAAGTGTCAAATGTTTACATTCGTAATTAAGATTTTCATCTCTAAAGCATCAGATTCATTAATATGTGGACAGTATAAGCATTGTAGAGATTAATGAAGTTTGTCTGAATACTTATCAGACTGGACCCTGCTGCTTTGTCACATATTTCTGTTGCAAATTGTCTTTAGAAATTTCATTTGTCCTTGATTAAGGAAATATGGGTATGACCCTCATCAAAGTAATTATTTTAATCTCAGCTCATGCCTGTAAAATATCCTTAAGCTTTTTACTCTTTCTTTTCCAATGTTAAAAAGAATTACGGAAAAATTCCTGGAAGAGACAACCTTGGCTCAGTGGAACTTGAGCTGTACCTGAAACTTCCCAGAATGTTAAATAAGACTTCAAACATCAAAATTCGGATTTTACAAATTGTAGGGAATAAATGTTGCCTTTACTAAATCATTGTTTGTTTTTTAACTCTTGTCTACTTTCCATAGGTGATAGTTCAGAGAGAATGTATTTATTTTGTATACCCCTATGAAAATTTGTTTAAGTCATAGGTTCCAGGAGGGATTTCTTCTTATGCAAATGTTGCTGTCTCCGAAAAATAATAGTTTAATTGTACTATCATACTTTTTGCAGTTTTAGAAGAGATTTGAAAACATTTTAACTCACTATATATGGCAAAGAAATTAGTGTGAGAATCCTCTAGAAACATGTGAATATTTGGTATGGCTACTGCAGTTTGTAATCCTGCATGCAATTTCTTTCAGGCTACATTTAGCTTACCAGTAGACAATATGACTTTAGTTTGTTACTTTTTTCTTAGTTTTGTGGTGTTCTGGCAATGTGATTATATCCTTTTTCATGAGAAGGACATTATAGAGCAGATGTTGTAAATATGATTTTGTATGTGCATTGTATGTTTATGATTGTATTTTTGTATTGGAATGACAATGGTGATTCCTATCGTCCAACATTACTAAAAATACTTGTGACATATTGTGTTCCCAATTGGTTTTGAATATTGCTTGCATATTTGTGACATATGTTCCCACGCGGGTTTGAATATTGCTTGCACAGATTGAAAGTAACATGAAAGTTAATGTTTTGAGTCCAGTTATTTGAAACACAATAATTAATTAATGGAATTTAACTAAATTCTGTCAGATTTTTGAGATTACTTTTCACTGACATGGACCAAATTGTTAAACATCAGTGGTGTGTTGCTGGAAATGGTGCATGTTATCAGTATATCTGTAAGTTGTTAATGCAGATCCTAAGCATCTGGATTTAAAATGGCATGTTTTTATGTCATGGAATGAAGATGTAAGTTGATATAAATGAAACTCTGATAATCTCTTCATTTATAGTGTTTCTGCATCAAATGATGAAGTTTTAACTCTGATGCTCAGAAATATTTACAGATTTCACAGGGTATTAGCAATTTAATGTTAAACCTTGCTCAATGTGAAGTAAGCCATGGAAGAGGTAAAAGTGTACATAGTTTTTTCTATTTTTAGTGTAAACAATTCATGCTATAAAATAGTACAGTCCATAATCTAAAACAGTGTTTGTAGCAGTTGTCCAGATATATCCAGTAGACATTTGAGAAAACCTTACAAAAATTCACCTCTTATTTTGAATTTGTCCTTGATGACTGTAATGAGTGTATGACCTTAACCCAACTTATTGTTGGAGTGGTTTCTTGGTTGCTTTGCTACCATTCTTTTTGCTGTTCTGCGAATAGGACTGTGTTTACTTTCATGAAAAGGACATTTATGCAGCAAACGTGTAAAAACAATTCTGCGTGTACATTGTGTTTTTGATGGAAGTATTTTAGAATTGGCATGACAATAGTATCTCATGTTCTCAAACATCACTAATGGAAGCATTTCTGACAATCATCTTTGTTTCCTATTGGTTTTGAACATTGTTTGGAAAGATTGAAGTGAAAATGATATCTACTGTTTTGAGTCGATTTGTTTCAAAGGCAATAATATATATAAAAGTGTAACTAAATTAATTCATAGGTTTAAGATTATTGTTTAGTGCCATGGAAGAGATTGTTAAATGTCACAGGTATTTTGTTAAAATGCAGCTATGTTATCAATATGTTAATTGTTAATGCACATCTTGAGTGCTTGGGTGTATAATGGAATATTGTGATGTCATTGAGTGAAGATAGAAATTGCCATATATGACAATAAAATGCAGTTTTGTACCTGTTGTAGTAGGTGTTGTTTCCAAAGTTGTTTCTTGAGTGGTTGCAATAGTAGTTTCTGCTGATGTTATATCTGAAAATAAAAATGTAGAACTGTGATGATCGATTCAATTATCTTGTTTCTGTATCAAATTATCAAAGTAAGAAAAACTCATAAAGTTATCATATGTGAGAAGTTCGGAACAATTTACCTGTTTGACAAGGAATTGATATTTTGATGTTAAGCCTTACTCATTCTCAAATAAGCTAGAGAAGAGCTAAAGGTATTCACAGTTATAAATGTTGCCTTTACTAAATCATTATTTGCTTTTCAACTTTTGTCTACTTTCCGTAGGTGATAGTTTAGAGAGAATGTATTTATTTTGTATACACCGATGAAAATTTCTTTAAGTCATAGGTTCCAGGAAGGATTTCTTCTTTTGCAAATGTTGCTGTCTCAGAAAGATAATAGTTTAATTGTGCTATCATAATTTTTGTAGTTTTAGAAAAACAGATTTGAAAACATTTTATCTCACTATATATAACAAAGAAATTAGTGTGGAAAGGCTCTAGAAACATGTGAATATTTGGTATGGCTACTGCAGTTTGTAATCTTGAATGCAGTCTTTCTCAGTTACATTTTGCTTACCAGTAGACAATATGAGTTTAATTTGTTACATTTTTCTGAATTTTGTGGCATTCTGGCAAAGTGATTATATCCTTTTTCATGAGAAGGGCATTATAGAACAGATGTAAATATGATTTTATATGTGCATTGTATGTTTATGATAGTATTTTTTTGTTGGAATGACAATGGTGTTTCATATTGTCCAACATTACTAAAAATATTTGTGACATATTGTGTTCCCAATTGGTTTTAAATATTGCTTGCATTTTTGTGACATATTATATTCCCACATGGGTTTGAATACTGCTTGCACAGATTGAAAGTAACATGAAAGTTAATGTTTTGAGTCTAGTTATTTGAAACACAATAATTAATTAATGGAATTTAATGAACTTCTGTCAGATTTTTGAGATTATTTTTCAGTGACTTTGACCAAATTGTTAAAAATCAGTAATGTGTTGCTGGAAATGGTGCATGTTATCAGTATATCTGTAAGTTGTTAATGCAGATCCTAAGTGTCTGGATTTAAAATGGCATTTTTTTATGTCATGGAATGAAGATGTAAGTTGATATAAATAAAAAAATGTGAAGTCTTGTACCTGTAGTAGTAGATGTTCTTTCAATAGTTGTTTCTTCAGTGGAGGCAACAGTAGTTTCTGCTGATGTTGTTTCTAAAAATGAAAATGTGAAACTGTGATAATCTCTTCATTTATTGTGTTTCTGCATCAAATGATCTAGTTATGAAAACTCATAAAGTTTTTATTTGTGAGATGCTCTGAAATATTTACAGATTTGACAGGGTATTAGGAATTTGATGTTAAACCTTACTCAATGTGAAGTAAGCCATGGAAGAGGTAAAATTGTACATAGTTTTCTATTTTTAGTGTAAACAATTGGTGCTATAAAGTAGTAGAGTCCATAATCTAAAACAGTGTTTATAGCAGTTGTCCAGATATATCCAGATGACATTTGAGTAAACCTTACAAAATGTCACCTCTTATTTTGAATTGGTATCATTCAATATTTTAGATTAGGGAAATAGATGTTATGAAATGAAATGCTGGGCAAAATGAATTACTTCACTAAAAGATCATAACCTGAATATTCCACAATAACTAGCAGGTTATTTAAAGAGTGATGGGAAGTGTTTGACTTCATTCTTCTGATAAATTAAGTTGAATTGGTTGTACACAGAAATTATACCCATGTCCTTCAAAATGAAAGGCAGGATATGCTTTTATAATTCAAGCAACTGATTAATCTTTAAAAGGTATTAGCTGCAAATAGCACAAAACATACATTTCTTGAGATCTTTTAGATCTCTGTGATGTATAACAAAAATATGCATTGTTAATTCACATACCTGTTGAAATAACAGTTGTTTCAACAGTTGTGTCAGGAGTAGAGGCCAGTGTGGTTCCTACAGAAGTTTCAGCTAGGAAAAGAAAACATAGGAGCTATTAGAGATCACTTAAATTCTTTATTTTGTACTGATATAAAAGTATTCAGTAGGATAAATAATTGAAAAGAAAGATTAAGGGACATCTGTTAATGAAAGTCATTAAGAACATTATGTAGCTCAAGTCATCTTTCTTTTCTGCATTATAACTGTAGTTCCTGCCTAATGAGTCCATAACTGAAATATAAAAAAGAGCTGTGGATAACATGTCTCATTGCTAAAAAGTATAGTATAAAGGGTATTTTGTGCAGATGCAGCACTACTAGGGCTTTGCTTAGGGATACCCTGATTATAGGAGTTTGTGTTTCCCCTTCATTATTCTCTGCTTTGAGTAATAATGAGAACTGAATAGGACAAAATTTTGATTGGCCCTCACACATGTTAAATTTCCACATGCAGATTTTGGAGTTTCATCTCTAAGACAGCTGATGCATTATTTTGTAGTTATTATAATTATTGAAGGGTGTCAAATGTTTTTTTCATCTACTGTCATCCAGGATTGAACCCTTTTATCTCCATATGTCTAATGCAGGAAGTCTTCTGCAGTTTCATTTGTCCTTGATGACTGTAATGAGTGTATGAACTTAACCCAACTTATTGTTGGAGTGGTTTCTTGGTTGCTTTGCTACCATGCTTTTTGCTGTTCTACGAATAGGACTGTGTTTACTTTCATGAAAAGGACATTTATGCAGCAAACGTGTAAAAACAATTCTGCGTGTACATTGTGTTTTTGATGGCAGTATTTTAGAATTGGCATAACAATAGTATCTCATGTTCTCAAACATCACTAATGGAAACATTTCTGACAATCATCTTTGTTTCCTATTTGTTTTGAACATTGTTTGGACAGATTGAAGTTTACATGATATCTAATGTTTTGAGTCGATTTGTTTCAAAGACAATACTTATATATAAAATTGTAACTAAAGTAATTCATAGGTGTAAGCTTATTGTTTAGTGCTATGGAAGAGATTGTTAAATGTCACAGGTATTTTGTTGAAATGCAGGTATGTTATCAATATGTTAGTTGTTAATGCACATCTTGAGTGGTTGCCTGTATAATGGAATATTGTGATGTCATAGAGGGAAGATACAAATTGCCATATATGACAATAGAATGCAGTTTTGTACCTGTTGTAGTAGGTGTTGTTTCCAAAGTTGTTTCTTGAGTGGTTGCAATAGTAGTTTCTGCTGATGTTATATCTAAAAATAAAAATGTGCAACTGTGATGATCGATTCAATTATCGTGTTTCTGTATCCAATTATCAAAGTAAGAAAAACTCATAAAGTTATCATATGTGAGAAGTTCGGAACAATTTACCTGTTTGACAAGGAATTGATATTTTGATGTTAAACCTTACTCATTCTCAAATAAGCTAGAGAAGAGCTATAGGTATTCACAGTTATCCCATTTAAAAGTAAAATACTAGTGGTAAAAAATAGAAGAAACCTAAACCTGGAAAATGTTTGTAGGAATTTTTGAGGCATACCTAGTAGACAATTGTCAAGCCTAACAAAATTAACCTTTTTCGTAAGAATACTCTTTGGTTATATCACTTGCTTAGCATCATACTGTCAGGAAATACATACTGAAATATTAAATCCTGGGAAAACTGAAGCAGTTCATTAAGAGCTTATAGCCTTATTTCTCTGTAATAACTACAACAGTATTTAATGAGAATTGTGGAATGTTTGACTAACTTTCAGTTTTGATGTCAACTAACTTGAAGTAGTTATGTGAATATATGATGTCCATTTTTTCCAAATATCAGAGAGTATTTCTTTTCAAAATTACAGCATATGATTATACTTTAAAAATTATTACTTGCAATGATTACAAAAACAGAGATTTCATGAGCCATTTTAGAACTTCGTGACACATATTAAAATGTTCTGTTGTAAATGCACATACCTGTTGAAGGAACAGTTGTTTTAATGGTTGTCACAGGAGTAGTGTCCAATGTAGTTTCTACAGAGGTTGCAGCTAGGAAAACAACAATGAAGGAGGTATTAGACACCACTTTCATACCTTTACCTTGCACTCATGTAAGTGCATTCTATAAGACAAATAATTTAAAAGAAACTTTTAGGGTCATCCGTCTACACAAGTCATTGTGAAGCTTATGTAGTTTCAGTCCATCTCCTTCCTTGGCATTGTAAGGGCAGATTGTTAGAGTTAGTCAGTAATCACTTCATAGGTAAAAAATGAGCAATTCACAGAGTTTGAATATTTTTCATTGCTGATAAGTATATTATAAACAGCAACAAAACAAAAAAAGTGCAGACCAAGGGATAAATTCTCCGTTGCTAAGACTATATAAATAACTGAAATAATGTAACAAGGAAGCAACGGATGAACCAGGCAGAAGCCAAGCAGAGAAATGCAGCTGCTGTAGCAATGAGGCACAATTAGGCACAATCCCTGATTCTTCCAATAAACAAAATACTCCAAAAGGAAAATGCAGACATCAAGGCAGGAAAAACACAGTCACAAAGTCCTCCAGAAGTAAAAAACAATCCAGGATATTTATTGTAAGAAAAGGTAAGCGCTTTCGCAGGTAAGCTTCATCAGACCAAATACAAAAAACTAAAATGCACTCCATTTAAACACATAGTAATAAAGCATCATCCAGTCATAAAAGTACATCAATAAAAATGCACACGAATTAAAGTGAATCAATTAAAGCTGAAAGACAACATTTCCTGCAAATACTGCACAAGCAAAGAATGCAAAAAATATAATTGAAAATAAAAACATTCTATTAAGCCCTTATTAAAGAAAAGAAGACTCCAGAAGTAAATAGGAAGTGATAGTGGTTATTTATTTATTTATTTTTTACTGTTGCACATGAGAACATTAACAGTGCAGTGTATATATTTATATTTATATATACATATATATATATATATATATATATATATATATATATATATATATATATATATTTATACTTATTATACATATATGTTTTTATTTCCATTTACATTTTTTGAATTCTTTGCTTGTGCAGTATTTGCAGGAAATGTTGTCTTTCAGATTTAACTGTTTCACTTTAATTGATGTGCATTTTGATTGATGTACTTTTATGATTGGGTGATGCTTTATTACTATGTGTTTAAATGGAGTGCATTTTAACTTTTTGAATTTGGTCTGATGAAGCTTAACTGCAAACGCGCTTACCTTTTGTTACAATAAATATCCTGGATTTTTTTTTACTACTGGAGGACTTTGTGACTGTGATTTTCCTGCCTTGATGTCTGCATTTTTCTTTTGGAGTATTTTGTTTACTGGAACAATCAGTGATTGTGCCTGATTGTGCCTCATTGCTACAGCAGCTGCATTTCTCTGCTTGGCTTCTCCCTGGTTCATCCGTTGCTTACTTGTTATATTATCAACAGCATTGTGTGTGCATGCAGTGATAGTACATTTTTACTTAGCAATACCATGATTAAAGGGGTTAGTATTTTCCTTTTAATATCCTTTGTTTCAAGCAATTTTGATACCTGGATAAGAATGAATCTTGATTTATGATCACAAGTGTTGAATTTTTACATTCATATTTAAGATTTTCATCTCTAAAGCATCAGATTCATTAATATGTGGATAGTATAAGCATTGTAGAGATTAATGAAGTTTGTCTGAAAAATTATCAGACTGAGCCCTGCTGTTTTGTCACATATTTCTGTTGCAAATTATCTTTAGAGATTTAATTTGTCCTTGATTAAGGAAATGTGGGTATGACCTTAATTGAAGTAATTATTTTAATCTGAGCCTATGCCTGTAAAATATCATTAAGACTTTTAGTCTTTCTCTGCCAGTATTAAAAATTAATTACTGAAAAATTCCTGGAAGACACAACCTTGGCTCAGTGGAACTTGAGCTGTAGCTGAAACTTCCCAGAATGTTAAATAAGACTTTAAACATCAACATTCGGATTTTACAAATTGTAGGGGATAAATGTTGCCTTTACTAAATCATTATTTGCTTTTCAACTTTTGTCATAGGTTCCAGGAAGGATTTCTTCTTTTGCAAATGTTGCTGTCTCAGAAAGATAATAGTTTAATTGTGCTATCATAATTTTTGTAGTTTTAGAAAAACAGATTTGAAAACATTTTATTTCACTATATATGGCAAAGAAATGAGTGTGGAAAAGCTCTAGAAACATGTGACTATTTGGTATGGCTACTGCAGTTTGTAATCTTGAATACAGTCTTTCTCAGTCTACATTTTGCTTACCAGTAGACAATATGAGTTTAATTTGTTACATTTTTCTGAATTTTGTGGCATTCTGGCAAAGTGATTGTATCCTTTTTCATGAGAAGGGCATTTTAGAACAGATGTAAATATGATTTTATATGTGCATTGTATGTTTATGATAGTATTTTTGTGTTGGAATGACAATGGTGTTTCATATTGTCCAACATTACTAAAAATACTTGTGACATATTGTGTTCCCAATTGCTTTTGAATATTGCTTGCATTTTTGTGACATATTATATTCCCACATGGGTTTGAATACTGCTTGCACAGATTGAAAGTAACATGAAAGTTAATGTTTTGAGTCTAGTTATTTGAAACACAATAATTAATTAGTGGAATTTAATAATTTTCTTTCAGATTTTTGAGATTATTTTTCAGTGACTTTGACCAAATTGTTAAACATCAGTAATGTGTTGCTGGAAATGGTGCATGTTATCAGTATATCTGTAAGTTGTTAATGCAGATCCTAAGTGTCTGGATATAAAATGGCATTTTTTATGTCATGGAATGAAGATGTAAGTTGATATAAATAAAAAAATGTGAAGTCTTGTACCTGTAGTAGTAGATGTTCTTTCAATAGTTGTTTCTTCAGTGGAGGCAACAGTACTTTCTGCTGATGTTGTTTCTAAAAATGAAAATGTGAAACTGTGATAATCTCCTCATTTATTGTGTTTCTGCATCAAATGATCTAGTTATGAAAACTCATAAGTTTTTATTTGTGAGATGCTCTGAAATATTTACAGATTTGACAGGGTATTAGGAATTTGATGTTAAACCTTACTCAATGTGAAGTAAGCCATGGAAGAGGTAAAATTGTACATCGTTTTCTATTTTTAGTGTAAACAATTGGTGCTATAAAGTAGTAGAGTCCATAATCTAAAACAGTGTTTGTAGCAGTTGTCCAGATATATCCAGATGACATTTGAGTAAACCTTACAAAATGTCACCTCTTATTTTGAATTGGTATCATTCAATATTTTAGATTAGGGAAATAGATGTTATGAAATGAAATGCTGGGTAAAATGAATTACATCACTAAAAGATCATAACCTGAATATTCCACAATAACTAGCAGGTTATTTAAAGAGTAATGGGAAGTGTTTGACTTCCATTCTTCTGATAAATTAAGTTGAATTGGTTGTACACAGAAATTATACCCATGTCCCTCAAAATGAAAGGCAGGATATGCTTTTATAATTCAAGCAACGGATTAATCTTTAAAAGGTATTAGCTGCAAATAGCACAAAACATACATTTCTTGAGATCTTTTAGATCTCTGTGATGTATAACAAAAATATGCATTGTTAATTCACATACCTGTTGAAATAACAGTTGTTTCAACAGCTGTGTCAGGAGTAGAGGCCAGTGTGGTTCCTACAGAAGTTTCAGCTAGGAAAAGAAAACATAGGAGCTATTAGATATCACTTACATTCTTTATTTTGTACTGATATAAAAGTATTCAGTATGATAAATAATTGAAAAGAAAGATTAAGGGACATCTGTTAATGAAAGTCATTAAGAACATTATGTAGCTCAAGTCATCTTTCTTTTCTGCATTATAACTGTAGTTCCTGCCTGATGAGTCCATAACTGAAATATAAAAAACAGCTGTGGATAACATGTCTCATTGCTAAAAAGTATAGTATAAAGGGTATTTTGTGCAGATGCGGCACTACTAGGGCTTTGCTTAGGGATACCCTGATTATAGGAGTTTGTGATGTCATATTGTGATGTCATAGAGTGAAGATACAAATTGCCATATATGACAATAAAATGCAGTTTTGTACCTGTTGTAGTAGGTGTTGTTTCCAAAGTTGTTTCTTGAGTGGTTGCAATAGTAGTTTCTGCTGATGTTATATCTAAAAATAAAAATGTGCAACTGTGATGATCGATTCAATTATTGTGTTTCTGTATCCAATTATCAAAGTAAGAAAAACTCATAAAGTTATCATATGTGAGAAGTTCGGAACAATTTACCTGTTTGACAAGGAACTGATATTTTGATGTTAAACCTTACTCATTCTCAAATGAGCTAGTGAAGAGCTAAAGGTATTCACACTTATCCCATTTAAAAGTAAAATATTAGTGGTAAAAAACAGAAGAAACCTAAACCTGGAAAATGTTTGTAGGAGTTTTTGAGGCATACCTAGTAGACATTTGTCAAGCCTAACAAAATGAACCTTTTTCGTAAGAATACTCTTTGGTTATATCACTTGCTTAGCATCATACTGTCAGGAAATACATACTGAAATATTAAATCCTGGGAAAACTGAAGTAGTTCATTAAGAGCTTATAGCCTTATTTCTCTGTAATTACAACAGTATTTAATGAGAATTGTGGAATGTTTGACTAACTTTCAGTTTTGATGTCAATTAACTTGAAGTAGTTATGTGAATATATGATGTCCATCTTTTCCAAATATCAGAGAGTATTTCTTTTCAAAATTACAGCATATGATTAATCTTTAAAAATTATTACTTGCAATGATTACAAAAACAGAGATTTCATGAGCCATTTTAGAATTTCGTGACACATATTAAAATGTTCTGTTGTAAATGCACATACCTGTTGAAGGAACAGTTGTTTTAATGGTTGTCTCAGGAGTAGTGTCCAATGTAGTTTCTACAGAGGTTGCAGCTAGGAAAACAACAATGAAGCCAGTATTAGACACCGCTTTCATACTTTTACCTTGCACTCATGTAAGTGCATTCAATAAGACAAATAATTTAAAAGAAACTTTTAAGGTCATCTGTCTACACAAGTCATTGTGAAGCTTATGTAGTTTCAGTCCATCTCCTTCCTTGGCATTGTAAGGGGAGATTGTTAGAGTTAGTCAGTAATCACTTCATAGGTAAAAAATGAGCAATTTACAGAGTTTGAATAGTTTTCATTGCTGATTAGTATATTGTAAATAGCAACAAAACAAAAAAAGTGCAGACCAAGGGACAAATTCTCCATTGCTAAAACTATATAAATAACTGAAATAATGTAACAAGGAAGCAAGGGATGAACCAGGCAGAAGCCAAGCAGAGAAATGCAGCTGCTGTAGCAATGAGGCACAATTAGGCACAATCCCTGATTCTTCCAATAAACAAAATACTCCAAAAGGAAAATGCAGACATCAAGGCAGGAAAAACACAGTCACAAAGTCCTCCAGAAGTAAAAAACAAACCAGGATATTTATTGTAAGAAAAGGTAAGCGCTTTCGCAGGTAAGCTTCATCAGACCAAATACAAAAAACTAAAATGCACTCCATTTAAACACATAGTAATAAAGCATCATCCAATCATAAAAGTACATCAATAAAAATGCACATGAATTAAAGTGAATCAATTAAAGCTGAAAGACAACATTTCCTGCAAATACTGCACAAGCAAAGAATGCAAAAAATATAAATGAAAATAAAAACATTCTATTAAGCCCTTATTAAAGAAAAGAAGACTCCAGAAGTAAATAGGAAATGATAGTGGTTATTTTTTTATTTGTTTTTTGCTGTTGCACATAAGAACATTAACAGTGCAGTGTATATATTTATATTTATGTATACATGTATATATATATATATATATATATATATATACTTATTATACATATATGTTTTTATTTCCATTTACATTTTTTTGAATTCTTTGCTTGTGCAGTATTTGCAGGAAATGTGGTCTTTCAGATTTAACTGTTTCACTTTAATTGATGTGTATTTTGATTGATGTACTTTTATGATTGGGTGATGCTTTATTACTATGTGTTTAAATGGAGTGCATTTTAACTTTATGAATTTGGTCTGATGAAGCTTAACTGCAAACGCGCTTACCTTTTGTTACAATAAATATCCTGGATTTTTTTTATTACTGGAAGACTTTGTGACTGTGATTTTCGTGCCTTGGTGTCTGCATTTTCCTTTTGGAGTACTTTGTTTACTGGAACAATCAGTGATTGTGCCTGATTGTGCCTCATTGCTACAGTAGCTGCATTTCTCTGCTTGGCTTCTGCCTGGTTCATCCGTTGCTTACTTGTTATATTATCAACAGCATTGTGTGTGCATGCAGTGATAGTACATTTTTACTTAGGAATACCATGATTAAAGGGGTTAGTGTTTTCCTTTTAATATCCTTTGTTTCAAGCAATTTTGATACCTGGATAAGAATGAATCTTGATTTATGATCACAAGTGTTGAATTTTTACATTCATATTTAAGATTTTCATCTCTAAAGCATCAGATTCATTAATATGTGGATAGTATAAGCATTGTAGAGATTAATGAAGTTTGTCTAAAAAAATTATAAGACTGAGCCCTGCTGTTTTGTCACATATTTCTGTTGCAAATTATCTTTAGAGATTTTATTTGTCCTTGATTAAGGAAATGTGGGTATGACCTTAATCGAAGTAATTATTTTATTCTGAGCCTATGCCTGTAAAATATCCTTAGGATTTTTAGTCTTTCTCTGCCAGTGTTAAAAATGAATTACTGAAAAATTCATGGAAGACACAACCTTGGCTCAGTGGAACTTGAGCTGTAGCTGAAACTTCCCAGAATGTTAAATAAGACTTTAAACATCAACATTCGGATTTTACAAATTGTAGGGAATAAATGTTGCCTTTACTAAATCATTATTTGCTTTTCAACTTTTGTCTACTTTTTGTAGGTGATAGTTTAAAGAGAATGTATTTATTTTGTATACCCTGATGAAAAGTTCTTTAAGTCATAGGTTCCAGGAAGGATTTCTTCTTTTGCAAATGTTGCTGTCTCAGAAAGATAATAGTTTAATTGTGCTATCATAATTTTTGTAGTTTTAGAAAAACAGATTTGAAAACATTTTATCTCACTATATATAACAAATAAATTAGTGTGGAAAGGCTCTAGAAACATGTGAATATTTGGTATGGCTACTGCAGTTTGTAATCTTGAATGCAGTCTTTCTCAGTCTACATTTTGCTTACCAGTAGACAATATGAGTTTAATTTGTTACATTTTTCTGAGTTTTGTGGCATTCTGGCAAAGTGATTATATCCTTTTTCATGAGAAGGACATTATAGAACAGATGTAAATATGATTTTATATGTGCATTGTATGTTTATGATAGTATTTTTGTGTTGGAATGACAATGGTGTTTCATATTGTCCAACATTACTAAAAATACTTGTGACATATTGTGTTCCCAATTGGTTTTGAATATTGCTTGCATTTTTGTGACATATTATATTCCCACATGGGTTTGAATACTGCTTGCACAGATTGAAAGTAACATGAAAGTTAATGTTTTGAGTCTAGTTATTTGAAAAACAATAATTAATTAATGGAATTTAATGAACTTCTGTCAGATTTTTGAGATTATTTTTCAGTGACTTTGACCAAATTGTTAAATATCAGTAATGTGTTGCTGGAAATGGTGCATGTTATCAGTATATCTGTAAGTTGGTAATGCAGATCATAAGTGTCTGGATTTAAAATGGCATTTTTTATGTCATGGAATGAAGATGTAAGTTGATATAAATAAAAAAATGTGAAGTCTTGTACCTGTAGTAGTAGATGTTCTTTCAATAGTTGTTTCTTCAGTGGAGGCAACAGTAGTTTCTGCTGATGTTGTTTCTAAAAATGAAAATGTGAAACTGTGATAATCTCTTCATTTATTGTGTTTCTGCATCAAATGATCTAGTTATGAAAACTCATAAAGTTTTTATTTGTGAGATGCTCTGAAATATTTACAGATTTGACAGGGTATTAGGAATTTGATGTTAAACCTTACTCAATGTGAAGTAAGCCATGGAAATTTTAATGTTTTATTCCAATTATTTTGAAAACAAAAAAAAAGGAAAGGGGGAAAATTTCCTTGTAAAATTTTTGAAAAAATTTTAAAAAGGAAACTTTGACCAAATTGGAAAAATCAGTGTGTTGGGAAATTAAAATTTTTTTAATCAAAATTTTGGAAGGGTTTAAGGCAAAAAACCTAAATTTCCCCCGGAAAAAAAAAAGGATATTTTTTTGTAAGGAAAAGGGTTTTTAATTGTTATAAAAAAAAAACTTTCTTTAATGTTTTTTCTGGAAAAAAAATGATGAATTTAATAAATTTTGCTAAGAAAATTTTTTCCAAATTTGAAAAGGGTTTTGCAAAAAAAAAAATGAAAAAAAAACCTTTAACCCAATTAAAGAAAGCCCAGGAAAGGAAAATTGAATAGTTTTTTTTTTTTTTTTGTTTTTGGGTTTTGCAATAAAAAAAAGTGATTTAAAATTTTTAAAAAATTTTGAAACAGTTTAATATTTATAAATTTAAAAATTACAAATTATCTTATTTTTAATTTTCCTTTTAATTTTTAAAATTTTTGTTGAAAAAAATTTGGGGCAAAATGTTCTTCAGTTTTAAACCTTTTTCCTTTTAATTGTGTTTTTTTAAAAAAACTTTTATGAGGGTAAAATTCTTTTTACTTGTTTTAAAAGGGAAAGTTTTTTTTAATTTGGCATAAACTTTTTCCCCATGTTCAAAAAAAAAATTAATGGAAGATTTTGACTTTTCTTTGTTTTCCTTTGGGGTTTTTGAAAAATTTTTTGATTGGTAAAATTGTTCATTTTTAATCTTTTTTCAAACAAAATATTTTTTTAAATTTTAACAAAATTTTTTTTCATAGGTTTAAATTTTTTTGGGTCCAGGGAAAAGGGGTTTTTTTAAATTTTTTTAAACAATTTTGTTAAAAAGTTTTAAACAAATGTTAATTTTTTAAATTTCAATTTAAGTTTTTTTAAAAAGGAATAGGATTCTTTAAAAGGGAAGTAAAATTTAAAAAGAAAAAAAATGAATTTTTTAAAAAATTTTTGAGAATGTTTTTCAATTTTTTTTTGGTTGCAAATTATTTTGAATTTTTTTTTCCCTTAAAATTAAAAAAATGGGGGGAAAATCAAATTATTTTTTCTGTATCCTTAAAAATTTAAGTTTTAAAGTTTTTTGAGGTTAAAATTTCCCTGTTTGGGAAAAATTGGGTATTTTGAGTTAAACCTTTAATTTAAATAAGTTTTAAAAACAAAGGTTTTTTAAAAATTAAATAAATGTTGCCTTTACTAAATCATTATTTGCTTTTCAATTTTTTGTCATTTTTGATGATAGTTTAGAAATGTATTTATTTTGTATACCCGATGAAAATTTCTTTAAGTCATATTCCAGGAAGGTTTTTCTTCTTTTGCAAATGTTGCTGTCTAAAAATAATATTTAATTGTGCTATCAAAATTTTTTGTAGTTTTAGCCAGATTTAAAAACCCTTTTATCCCCATATTTAACAAAAAATTAGTGGGAAAGGCTCTGCATTTTTTTTGGGTATGGCTACTGCTTTTGTAATTTTGAATGATTTTTATTACATTTTGCTTACCAGTAGACAATAGGGTTTTTTGTTACTTTTTTTCAAAATTTTGGGGTTCTGGCAAAGGATTTTTTTTTCATGAAAAGGCTTTTATAGAACAGATGTAAAAAATTTTATATGTCATTGTTTTTAGGGTAGTTTTTTTTGGTTTGGAATGACAATGGTTTTCATTTTAAACTTTACTAAAAATATTTGTGAAAATATTTTTTTTCCCAATTGGTTTTGAAATTGTTGTTTGGACATATTATATTACAGGGGTTTAATATTTTTGAAAGTCATGAAAGTTTGTTTTGAGTCTATTATTTGAAAACAATAATTAATTAATGGAATTTAATGAATTCTGTCATTTTTTAAGATTATTTTTAGTGTTTTTGGAAAATTGTTAAATTAAAGGAAATTTTGGGGAAATGGGATGTTATCAATATTTAAAGTTTTTAATGCAATCTTAAGTGTTGGTTTAAAAGGGGTTTTTATGTCATAAAATGAAGTTTAAAATTGATATAAAATAAAAGGGAAGTTTTGTAGTAGTAGGTGTTTTTCCCAAAGTTGTTTCTTGGGTGGGGCAAAGTAGTTTCTGCTGATGTTGTTTCAAAAAATAAAAATGGGGAAACTGTGATAACCCTTTAAATTTTTTGTGTTTCTGAAAAAATTTAAAAAATTTAAGAAAACTCATAAAGTTTTATTTGTGAAAAGTTTGAAAATTTCCCGTTTGAAAAGGGAATTAAAATTTTTTGATGTTAAACCTTACTTTTTTAAAAACCCAGGAAGGGGTAAAATTGTACAATTTTTCCCCTTTTTTTAGTGTAAAAATTGGTGCAAAAGTAGAATAAATCAAAACATGTTTTGGGAATTGTGGGGAATACCAGAATTTTTGGGTAAACCTTTAAAAAAATGAACCTTTTTTTGAATTTGGTATCATTCAATATTTTAGATTAGGGAAAAAATTTTATAAAAAATTAAATCCTGGGAAAAATGAAATTCATAAAAGTTTAAAACCTTATTCCCTTAATAGCGGGTTATTTAAAATTGGGGAATGTTTGATTTCTTTCTTTTGTTTAAATTAATTGAATTGGTTTTGGAAATTTTTCCCATTTTTAAAAAATTGAAAGGAATTTTTTTTATAATTAAAAGAAATTGATTAATCTTTAAAAAAATTATTTGAAAATTTTACAAAAAACAATTTTCTTGAGTTTTTTAAAACTCTGTGATGTATAACAAAAAATTTCTTTAAAAATTTCACATACCTGTTGAAAAAAAATTGTTTCAACGTTGTTCAGGAGTAGGGCCAAAAGTGTTTCCCTACAGAATTTTCAGCTAGAAAAAAAAAAATAAGGGGGTATTAGAACCTTTTAAACCTTTATTTTGACTTTTAAAAAAGGTATTCTAGGAAAATTTTTTTTAAAAAAAAATTTTAGGGACATCTGTTAAAAAGTCTTTTGGAACTTATGTTTTTTAAAGCCCATCTTTCCCTTTTCTGCATTATTTTAGTTCCGAAATTGAGTCCATAACTGAAATAAAAAAAGGAGCTTATAACATTTTTCATTGCTAAAAGTATATTATAAAAGCTTTTGTGCAGATGCAGTACGGGGTTTTCTTGGGAAAAACCTGTTTAAAAGGGGTTTTGGTTTTTTCCTTTTTTTCCCTTTGTTTAAGAATTTTGAAACCTGAATGGACAAAATTTTGTTTTTGGACAAAATGAAAAATTTTTTACATCAGATTTTGGATTTTCATCTCAAAAGCACGTTTCTTTAAATTTTGGGGTAGTTTTTATAAATTGAAGGGTTAAAAGTTTTCAATTATTTACCCGGGATTAAACCCTTTTTCCCCAAATTTAATGCAAATCTTTGAGTTTCATTTGTCCTTGTTTAAGGAAATGGGGTATAACCCCAACCCCAATTATTGTTGGGGGTTTCTTGGTTGCTTTGCTACCATGCTTTTGCTGTTCTCAATAGGACTGTGTTTACTTTCATAAAAAAGGACATTTATAGTAAAGTGAAAAAACAATTTTTTCAGTTTTTGGGAAGTATTTTAAATTGGCATAAAAATAGTATTCAGTTCTCAAACATCACTAAGGGAAAACTTTCTAAATCATTTTGTTTCCTTTTTGTTTTGAACATTGTTTACAGATTGAAGTTTACATGTATCAAATGTTTTAAGTCATTTGTTTCAAAGACAATATTATATAAAAATTGTAAAAAGTAATTTTCATAGGTGTGCTTATTGTTTGTGCTTTTAAGAGATTGTTAAATGTCACGGGATTTTGTTGAAAAAATTTTTTTTCAATATGTTGGGAAATGAATTTAAAAGGTTTCTGTAAAATGGAATATTGTGATGTCATAGAGGAAGATACAAATTGCCATATATGACAATAAAATGCGGGTTTTTGTACCTGTTGTAGTAGGTGTTGTTTAAATTTGTTTTTTGAGGGGTTTGGGCAATAGTAGTTTCTCTGATGATATCAAAAAATAAAAATGTGCAACTGTGATGATGATTAATTATTTGTTTCTGTATCCAATTATCAAAGTAAGAAAAACTCATAAAGTTATCATATGTGAAAGTTGAACAATTTACCTGTTTGACAAGGAATTGATATTTTGATTTTAAAAACCCTCATTCTCAAATAAAAGAAAGTGAAAGAAAAGGTTTTTTTTATATTTAAAAAAAAAAATTAAATGGAAAAAAGGAAAAAAATGTTTTGTTTGTGGGAATTTTGAGGCATCCCTAGTAAAAATTTTTAAACCTAAAAAAATTTAATTTTGGAATACTCTTTGGTTATATCACTTGTTAGCATCATACTGTCGGGAAATACAAATATTAAATCCTAAAAATGAAGCAGTTCATTAAGAGCTTATAGTTATTTCTCTGTAATAATGAACAGTATTTAATAGGGTTGTTTGAAAACCCATTTTTGATGTAAAAATTTTTAAGTAGTTTGTGAATATATGATGTCCATTTTCCCAAATATCAGATTTATTTTTTTTCAAAATTACAGCTTTGTTTAAATCTTTAAAAATTTTATTTTAATGATTACAAAAAATTTCATGAGTTTTAAAATTTTTACACATATTAAAATGTTCTGTTGAAATGCACATATGTTGAAGGAACAGTTGTTTTAAGGGTTTAAAGGAGTAGTGCCCTTTTTCTAAAAGGGGTTGCAGCTAAAAACAACAATAAAGGGGGTATTGAAAATTTTCTATTTCCCTTGCACTCATTGGTGCATTCTATAAGACAAATAATTTAAAAAAACTTTTAGGGTCTTTGTCTACAAAGTCATTTAAAACCTTAGTTTTCAGTCCATCTCCTTCCTTGGCATTGAAAGGGGCAGATTGTTAGAGTTGTCAGTAATCACTTTAGGAAAAAAATGAGCTTGGTTTAAAATTTTTTATTTTAAAATATATTAAAAAAGCAACAAAAACAAAAAATAGACCAAGGGATAAATTCCCCTTGAAGACTATATAAATAACTGAAATAATGTAACAAAAAACATGAACCAGGCAAGAAGCCAAAAAAAGGGGGTTTTAAAAGGGAAAAACCCCCAAAAATTTTTCAATAAACAAAATACTAAAAAAAAAAAAATCAAGGCAGGAAAAACACAGTTAAAAATCCCAAAATTTTTTTTTAAAAAAAAATTTTTTTAAAAAAAGGGAAAAAAATTTTTTTAAAAAAAAAAACCAAAAAAAAACAATTATAAAAAATTAAAAAAGGAAAAAAAAAGCCCCCCCAAAAAAAAAAAAATTTTAAAAAAAAAAAAAGGAAAAAAAATAAAAAATATTTCAAAAAAAAATTTTTTAAATTTTAAAAAAAAAATTTTTTAAAAAATAAATTTTTTTTTTTTAAAAAATTTTTTTTTAAAAAAAATTTTTTTAAAAATTTTTTTTTCTTTTTTTTTAAAAAAAAAAATATTTTTAAATTTAATTTTTTTTTTAAAATTTTTTTTTTTTTTTCCTTTTTTTTTTAAAATTTTTTTTGTTTTTTTTTTTTTTTAAAAATTTTTTTTTTAAAAAATTTTTTTTTTTTTTAATTTTTTTTTCTTTTTTAAAATTTTCCCCAAAAATTTTTTTTTTTTTAAAAATTTTTTTTTTTAAAAAAAAAATTTTTTTTTCTTTTTTAATTTTTTTTTTTCATTTTTTGGGGTTTTTTTTTACCAAAAATTTTTTTTTGGGGGGAAAATTTTTCATTTTTTTTTTTTGGTTTCCTTGGGAAAAATTTTCCTTTTTTTAAAAAAATTTTTTTTTTTCCCTTTTTTTAAAAAAATTTTTTTTTTTTTTTTTTTAAAAAAATTTTTTTAAAAAAAAAAAAAAAAATTTTTTTTAAAAACCCGGGTTTTTTTTTCAATTTAAAAAAAAAAAAAAAAAATTTAAAGGGGGGTTTTTTTAAAAAAAAAAATTTAAAAAATTTTTTAAAAAAATTTTTTTTTTTAAATTTTTTTTCAAATTTTTTTTAAAATTTTTTTTTTAAAAAAATTTTTTTTTTTTTTAAAAAATTTTTTTTTAAAAATTTTTAGGTTTTTAAAATTTTTCCCTTTTTTAAAAAAAAAAAAGTGGTTGGAAAAAAACCTTTTCCTTTTTGGGGTTTTTTTCTTAAAAAATTTTTTTTTTTCCCCAAAAAAAAAATTTAAATTTTTAAAATTTTTTTTTAAAATTATTTTTTTTAAAATTTTTTTTTAAAAAAAAAAAAATTTTAAAAATATTTTTTTGGTTTTTTTTTTTAAAATTTTCCAAAATTTCCTTTTTTTTTGTTAAAATTTTTTTTTTTTGGTTTTTTAAATTTTTTTTTTAAAAAAAAAATTTAAAATTTTTTACCAAAAAAAAAAATTGTTTTAAAAAAAAAAAAAATTAAATTTTGGATTTTAGTTTTTTTGGGCCTTTTTTTTTTTTTGGGAAAAAATTTTTTTTTAATTTTTGGTTTTTGGTTTTGGGGGAAAAAATTTTTTTTAAAAAAATTAAAAAAATTAAAAATTTAAAAAAGTGAATTTTTTTTAAAAATTTTTTGTTTTCTTTTTTTTTTTTTTAAAATTTTTTAAAAATAATTTTTTTTTTTTTTTTTTTTTAAAATTTTTTTTTAAAATTTTTTTTTGAAAAAAAAAATTTTTTTTTAAAAAATATTAAAAAAAATTTTTTAAATTTTTTTAAAAAAAAATTTTTTTAAAAATTTTCTTTTTTGAAAAAAAAAATTTGGGGGGTTTTAAAAAATTTTTTTTTTAAATTTTTAAAATTTTTTCCAAAAAATGGTTTTTTTTTTGGAAAAAATTTTTTTTTTAAAAAAAATGTGAAATTTTTTAAAAAAAATTTTTTTAAAAAAATTTTTTTTAAAAAAAATTTTTTTTTTTTTAAAATTTAAATTTTTTTAAAAAAAAATTTTTTTTTTGTTTTAAAAAAAATTTTAAAATTTAAAAAATTTTTTTTTAAAATTTTTTAAAAAAAAGGGAAAAAAATTTTTTAAACCCTTTTAAAAGGGAAAAAAAAATTAAAAATTTTTTTTTCCTTTTTTTTTAAAAATTTTTTTTAAAAAAGGCCCTTTTTGGGGGTTTTAAAGGGAAAAAAAAGGGTTCAATTTTTTTTTTTTAAAATTTTTTTTTAAAAATAAATTAAAAAAAAAAGGGGAAAAATTTTTTTTTAAAAAAAAAAATTTTCCCCAAAAAAAATTTTTTTTTCCCCTTTTTGGGAAAAAAAAAAAAAATTTAAAAAGGAAAAAAAAAATTTTTTTCCGAAAAAAATTTTTTTTTTTTGAAAAATTTTTTTTTAAAAAAAAAAAAAAAAAAATTTTTTTTTTCCCAAAGAAAAAAATTTTTTTTTTTTGGTTTTAAAAAAAAATTTTTTTTTTTTAAAAAAAATTTTAAAAAGGTTTTTTTTTTTGGGGGCCAAAAAAATTTTTTTAAAATTTTAAAAAAACCGGAAAATTTTTAAAATTTAAAATTTTTTTTTTGTTAAACCTTACTCATTCTCAAATAAGCTAGAGAAGAGCTAAAGGTATTCACAGTTATCCGATTTAAAAGTAAAATATTAGTGGTAAAAAACAGAAGAAACCTAAACCTAGAAAATGTTTGTAGGAATTTTTGAGGCATACCTAGTAGACAGTTGTCAAGCCTAACAAAATGAACCTTTTTCGTAAGAATATTCTTTGGTTATATCACTTGCTTAGCATCATACTGTCGGAAATACATACGGAAAAATTAAATCCTGGGAAAACTGAAGCAGTTCAGTAAGAGATTATATCCTTATTCCTCTGTAATAACTAAAACAGTATTTAATGGAAATTGTGGAATGTTTGACTAACATTCAGTTTTGATGTCAATTAACTTGAAGTAGTTATGTGAATATATGATGTCCATCTTTTCAAAATATCAGGGAGTTTTTCTTTTCATAATTACAGCATATGAGTAATCTTTAAAAATAATTACTTGCAATGATTACACAAACAGATTTCATGAGCCATTTTAGAACTTCGTGACACATATTAAAATGTTCTGTGTTAAATGCACATACCTGTTGAAGGAACAGTTGTTTTAACTGTTGTCTCAGGAGTAGTGTCCAAAGTAGTTTCTACAGAAGTTGCAGCTAGAAAAACAACAATGAAGGAGGTATTAGACACCGCTTTTAAACCTTTACCTTGCACTCATGTAAGTGTATTGTATAAGACAAATATTTTAAAAGAAACTTTTAGGGTCATCTGTCTACACAAGTCATTGTGAAGCTTATGTAGTTTCAGTCCATCTCCTTCCTTGGCATTGTAAGGGCAGATTGTTATTGTTAGTCAGTAATCAATTCATAGTTAAAAAAGGAGCAATTCACAGAGTTTGAATATTTTTCATTGCTGATAAGTATATTATAAACAGCATTGTGTGTGCATGAAGTGCTAGTACTGTTTTACTTAGGAATACCATGATTAAAGGGGTTAGTGTTTTCCTTTTAATATCCTGTGTTTCAAGCAATTTTGATACCTGGACAAGAATGAATCTTGATTTATGATCACAAGTGTTGAATTTTTGCATTCATAATTACGATTTTCATCTCTAATGCATCAGATTAATTAATATGTGGATAGTATAAGCATTGTAGAGATTAATGAAGTTTGTCTGAATACTTTTCAGACTGAGCCCTGCTGTTTTGTCACATATTTCTGTTGCAAATTATCTTTAGAGATTTCATTTGTCCTTGATTAAGGAAATGTGGGTATAACCTTCATGAAAGTAATTATTTTAATCTGATCCTATGCCTGTAAAATATCCTTAAGATTTTTAGTCTTTCTCTGCTGATGTTAAAAAAGAATTACTGAAAAATTCCTGGAAGAGACAAGTTTGGCTCAGTGGAACTTGAGCTGTAGCTGAAACTTCTCACAATGTTAAATCAGACTTTAAAGATCAATATTCAGATTTTACAATTTGTAGGGAATAAATGTTGCCTTTACTAAATCATTATTTGCTTTTCAACTTTTGTCTACTTTCTGTAGGTGATAGTTTACAGAGAATGTATTTATTTTGTATACCCCTATGAAAATTTCTTTAAGTCATAGGTTCCAGGAAAGATGTCTTCTTTTGCAAATGTTACTGTCTCAGAAAGATAATAGTTTAATTGTGCTATCATAATTTTTGTAGTTTTAGAAAAACAGATTTGAAAACATTTTATTTCACTATATATGGCAAATAAATTAGTGTGGAAAAGCTCTAGAAACATGTGAATATTTGGTATGGCTACTGCAGTTTGTAATCTTGAATGCAGTCTTTCTCAGTCTACATTTTGCTGTCCAGTAGACAATATGTGTTTAATTTGTTACTTTTTTCTGAGTTTTGTGGCATTCTGGCAAAGTGATGATATCCTTTTTCATGAGAAGGATATTATAGAACAGATGTAAATATGATTTTATATGAGCATTGTATGTTTATGATAGTATTTTTGTGTTGGAATAACAACGGTGATTCACATTGTCCAACATTACTAAAAATACTTTGACATATTGTGTTCCCAATTGGTTTGAATATTGCTTGCATATTTGTGACATATTATATTCCCACATGGTTTTGAACATTGTTTGGACAGATTGAAGTTGACATGATATCCACTGTTTTGAGTCGATTTGTTTCAAAGACAACAATTATATATAAAAATGTAACTAAATTAATTCATAGGTTTAAGATTATTGTTTAGTGCCATGGAAGAGATTGTTAAATGTCACAGGTATTTTGTTGAAATGCAGGTATGTTATCAATATGTTAGTTGTTAATGCATATCTTGAGTGCTTGGCTGTACAATGGAATATTGTGATGTCATAGAGTGAAGATACAAATTGCCATATATGACAATAAAATGCAGTTTTGTACCTGTTGTAGTAGGTGTTGTTTCCAAAGTTGTTTCTTGGGTGGTTGCAATAGTAGTTTCTGCTGATGTTATATCTAAAAATAAAAATGTGGAACTGTGATGATCGATTCAATTATCGTGTTTCTGTATCCAATTATCAAAGTAAGAAAAACTCATAAAGTTATCATATGTGAGAAGTTTGGAACAATTTACCTGTTTGACAAGGAACTGATATTTTGATGTTAAACCTTACTCATTCTCAAATAAGCTAGAGAAGAGCTAAAGGTATTCACAGTTATCCCATTTTAAAGTAAAATATTAGTGGTAAAAAACAGAAGAAACCTAAACCTGGAAAATGTTTGTAGGAATTTTTGAGGCATACCTAGTAGACAATTGTCAAGCCTAACAAAATGAACCTTTTTCGTAAGAATACTCTTTGGTTATATCACTTGCTTAGCATCATACTGTCGGGAAATACATATGGAAAAATTAAATCCTGGGAAAATTGAAGCAGTTCAGTAAGAGATTATATCCTTATTCCTCTGTAATAACTAAAACAGTATTTAATGGAAATTGTGGAATGTTTGACTAACTTTCAGTTTTGATGTCAATTAACTTGAAGTAGTTATGTGAATATATGATGTCCATCTTTTCAAAATATCAGAGAGTATTTCTTTTTATAATTACAGCATATGATTAATCTTTGAAAATAATTACTTGCAATGATTACACAAACAGATTTCATGAGCCATTTTAGAACTTCGTGACACATATTAAAATGTTCTGTTGTAAATGCACATACCTGTTGAAGGAACAGTTGTTTCAACTGTTGTCTCAGGAGTAGTGTCCAAAGTAGTTTCTACAGAAGTTGCAGCTAGAAAAACAACAATGAAGGAGGTATTAGACACCGCTTTCAAACCTTTACCTTGCACTCATGTAAGTGTATTCTATGACAAATATTTTAAAGGAAACTTTTAGGGCCATCTGTCTACACAAGTCATTGTGAAGCTTATGTAGTTTCAGTCCATCTCCTTCCTTGGCATTGTAAGGGCAGATTGTTATTGTTAGCCAGTAATTACTTCATAGTTAAAAAAGGAGCAATTCATAGAGTTTGAATATTTTTCATTGCTGATAAGTATATTATAAACAGCATTGTGTGTGCATGCATTGCTAGTACTGTTTTACTTGGAATACCATGATTAAAGGGGTTAGAGTTTTCCTTTTAATATCCTTTGTTTCAAGCAATTTTGATACCTGGACAAAAATGAATCTTGATTTATGATCACAAGTGTTGAATTTTTACATTCATAATTACGATTTTCATCTCTAAAGCATCAGATTCATTAATATGTGGATAGTATAAGCATTGTAGAGATTAATGAAGTTTGTCTGAATATTTATCAGACTGAGCCCTGCTGTTTTGTCACATATCTGTTGCAAATAATCTTTAGAGATTTCATTTGTCCTTGATTAAGGAAATGTGGGTATAACCTTCATCGAAGTAATTAGTTTAATCTGATCCTATGCCTGTAAAATATCCTTAAGATTTTTAGTCTTTCTCTGCTGATGTTAAAAAAGAATTACTGAAAAATTCCTGGAAGAGACAAGTTTGGCTCAGTGGAACTTGAGCTGTAGCTGAAACTTCTCAGAATATTAAATAAGACTTTAAACATCAATATTCAGATTTTACAATTTGTAGGGAATAAATGTAGCCTTTACTAAATCATTATTTGCTTTTCAACTTTTGTCTACTTTCTGTAGGTGATAGTTTACAGAGAATGTATTTATTTTGTACACCCATATGAAAATTTCTTTAAGTCATAGGTTCCAGGAAAGATGTCTTCTTTTGCAAATGTTACTGTCTCAGAAAGATAATAGTTTAATTGTGCTATCATAATTTTTGTAGTTTTAGAAAAACAGATTTGAAAACATTTTATTTCACTATATATGGCAAAGAAATGAGTGTGGAAAAGCTCTAGAAACATGTGAATATTTGGTATGGCTACTGCAGTTTGTAATCTTGAATGCAGTCTTTCTCAGTCTACATTTTGCTCTCCATTAGACAATATGTGTTTAATTTGTTACTTTTTTCTGAGTTTTGTGGCATTCTGGCAAAGTGATGATATCCTTTTTCATGAGAAGGATATTATAGAACAGATGTAAATATGATTTTATATGTGCATTGTATGTTTATGATAGTATTTTTGTGTCTGAATGACAACGGTGATTCACATTGTCCAACATTACTAAAAATACTTGTGACATATTGTGTTCCCAATTGGTTTGAATATTGCTTGCATATTTGTGACATATTATATTCCCACATGGGTTTGAATATTGCTTGCACAGATTGAAAGTAAGATGAAAGTTAATGTTTTGACTCCAATTATTTGAAACACAATAATTAATTAATGGAATTTAATGAAATTCTGTCAGATTTTTGAGAATACTTTTCAGTGACTTTGACCAAATTGTTAAACATCAGTAATGTGTTGCTGGAAATGGTGCATGTTATCAGTATATCTGTAAGTTGTTAATGCAGATCCTAAGTGTCTGGATTTAAAATTGCATATTTTTATGTCATGAAATGAAGATGTAAGTTGATATAAGTAAAAAAATGTGAAGTGTTGTACCTGTAGTAATAGATGTTCTTTCAATAGTTGTTTCTGCAGTGGAGACAACAGTAGTCTCTGCTGATGTTGTTTCTAAAAATGAAAATGTGAAACTGTGATAATCTCTTCATTTATTGTGTTTCTGCATCAAATTATCAAGTTATGAAAACTCATAAAGTTTTTATTTGTGAGATGCTCTGAAATATTTACAGATTTGACAGGGTATTAGCAATTTGATGTTAAACCTTACTCAATGTGAAGTAAGCCATGGAAGAGGTAAAATTGTACATAGTTTTCTATTTTTAGTGTAAACAATTGGTGCTATAAAATAGTAGAGTCCATAATCTAAAACAATGTTTGTAGCAGTTGTCCAGATATTTCCAGTAGACATTTGAGAAAACCTTACAAAATGTCACCTCTTATTTTGAATTGGTATCATTCAGTTTTTTAGAGTAGGGAAATAGATGATATGAAATGAAATGCTGGGCAAAATGAATTACTTCACTAAAAGATCACAACCTGAACATTCCACAATAACTAGCAGGTTATTTAAAGAGTAATGGGAAGTGTTTGACTTCCAGTCCTCTGATAAATTAAGTTGAATTGGTTGTACACAGAAATTATACCCATGTCCTTCAAAATGAAAGGCAGGATATGCTTTTATAATTCAAGCAACTGATGAATCTTTAAAAGGTATTAGCTGCAAATAGCAAAATCATAAATTTCTTGAGACCTTTTAGATCTCTGTGATGTATAACAAAAATATGCATTGTTAATTCACATACCTGTTGAAAGAACAGTTGTTTCAGCAGTTGTGTCAGGAGTAGAGGCCAGTGTGGTTCCTATAGAAGTTTCAGCTAGGAAAAGAAAACAAAGGAGCTATTAGAGATCACTTAAATTCTTTATTTTGTACTGATATAAAAGTGTTCAGTAGGATAAATAATTGAAAAGAAAGATTAAGGGTAATCTATTAATGAAAGTCATTGAGAAGTTTATGTAGCTCAAGTCATCTTTCTTTTCAGCATTATAACTGTAGTTTCTGCCTAATGAGTCCATAATTAAAATTTAAAAAACAGATGTGGATAACATGCCTCATTAACAAGAAGTATAGTATAAGGGGTATTTTGTGCAGATGTGGCACTAGTAGGGTTTTGCTTAGGGATACCCTGATTATAGGAGTTTGTGTTTCCCCTTCACTATTCTCGCTTTGAGTAATAATGAGAACTGAATATGACCAAATTTTGATTAGCCCTCACACATGTTAAATTTCCACATGCAGATTTTGGAGTTTCATCTCTAAGACAGCTGATGCATTATTTTGTAGTTATTATAATTATTGAAGGGTGTCAAATGTTTTTTCTTCTACTGTCAGCCAGGATTGAACCCTTTTATCTCCATATGTCTAATGCAGGAAGTCTTCTGCAGTTTCATTTGTCCTTGATGACTGCAATGAGTGTATAAATTTAACCCAACTTATTGTTGGAGTGTTTTCTTGGTTGCTTTGCTATCATGCTTTTTGCTGTTCTGTGAATAGGACTGTGTTTACTTTCATGAAAAGGACATTTATGAAGCAAACGTGTAAAAACAATTCTGCGTGTACATTGTGTTTTTGATGGTAGTATTTTAGAATTGGCATGACAATAGTATCTCATGTTCTCAAACATCACTAATGGAAGCATTTCTGACAATCATCTTTGTTTCCTATTGGTTTTGAACATTGTTTGGACAGATTGAAGTTGACATGATATCCACTGTTTTGAGTCGATTTGTTTCAAAGACAACAATTATATATAAAAATGTAACTAAATTAATTCATAGGTTTAAGATTATTGTTTAGTGCCATGGAAGAGATTGTTAAATGTCACAGGTATTTTGTTGAAATGCAGGTATGTTATCAATATGTTAGTTGTTAATGCATATCTTGAGTGCTTGGCTGTACAATGGAGTATTGTGATGTCATAGAGTGAAGATACAAATTGCCATATATGACAATAAAATGCAGTTTTGTACCTGTTGTAGTAGGTGTTGTTTCCAAAGTTGTTTCTTGGGTGGTTGCAATAGTAGTTTCTGCTGATGTTATATCTAAAAATAAAAATGTGGAACTGTGATGATCGATTCAATTATCGTGTTTCTTTATCCAATTATCAAAGTAAGAAAAACTCATAAAGTTATCATATGTGAGAAGTTTGGAACAATTTACCTGTTTGACAAGGAACTGATATTTTGATGTTAAACCTTACTCATTCTCAAATAAGCTAGAGAAGAGCTAAAGGTATTCACAGTTATCCCATTTTAAAGTAAAATATTAGTGGTAAAAAACAGAAGAAACCTAAACCTGGAAAATGTTTGTAGGAATTTTTGAGGCATACCTAGTAGACAATTGTCAAGCCTAACAAAATGAACCTTTTTCGTAAGAATACTCTTTGGTTATATCACTTGCTTAGCATCATACTGTCGGGAAATACATATGGAAAAATTAAATCCTGGGAAAATTGAAGCAGTTCAGTAAGAGATTATATCCTTATTCCTCTGTAATAACTAAAACAGTATTTAATGGAAATTGTGGAATGTTTGACTAACTTTCAGTTTTGATGTCAATTAACTTGAAGTAGTTATGTGAATATATGATGTCCATCTTTTCAAAATATCAGAGAGTATTTCTTTTTATAATTACAGCATATGATTAATCTTTGAAAATAATTACTTGCAATGATTACACAAACAGATTTCATGAGCGATTTTAGAACTTCGTGACACATATTAAAATGTTCTGTTGTAAATGCACATACCTGTTGAAGGAACAGTTGTTTCAACTGTTGTCTCAGGAGTAGTGTCCAAAGTAGTTTCTACAGAAGTTGCAGCTAGAAAAACAACAATGAAGGAGGTATTAGACACCGCTTTCAAACCTTTACCTTGCACTCATGTAAGTGTATTCTATGACAAATATTTTAAAGGAAACTTTTAGGGCCATCTGTCTACACAAGTCATTGTGAAGCTTATGTAGTTTCAGTCCATCTCCTTCCTTGGCATTGTAAGGGCAGATTGTTATTGTTAGCCAGTAATTACTTCATAGTTAAAAAAGGAGCAATTCATAGAGTTTGAATATTTTTCATTGCTGATAAGTATATTATAAACAGCATTGTGTGTGCATGCATTGCTAGTACTGTTTTACTTGGAATACCATGATTAAAGGGGTTAGAGTTTTCCTTTTAATATCCTTTGTTTCAAGCAATTTTGATACCTGGACAAAATGAATCTTGATTTATGATCACAAGTGTTGAATTTTTACATTCATAATTACGATTTTCATCTCTAAAGCATCAGATTCATTAATATGTGGATAGTATAAGCATTGTAGAGATTAATGAAGTTTGTCTGAATATTTATCAGACTGAGCCCTGCTGTTTTGTCACATATCTGTTGCAAATAATCTTTAGAGATTTCATTTGTCCTTGATTAAGGAAATGTGGGTATAACCTTCATCGAAGTAATTAGTTTAATCTGATCCTATGCCTGTAAAATATCCTTAAGATTTTTAGTCTTTCTCTGCTGATGTTAAAAAAGAATTACTGAAAAATTCCTGGAAGAGACAAGTTTGGCTCAGTGGAACTTGAGCTGTAGCTGAAACTTCTCAGAATATTAAATAAGACTTTAAACATCAATATTCAGATTTTACAATTTGTAGGGAATAAATGTAGCCTTTACTAAATCATTATTTGCTTTTCAACTTTTGTCTACTTTCTGTAGGTGATAGTTTACAGAGAATGTATTTATTTTGTACACCCATATGAAAATTTCTTTAAGTCATAGGTTCCAGGAAAGATGTCTTCTTTTGCAAATGTTACTGTCTCAGAAAGATAATAGTTTAATTGTGCTATCATAATTTTTGTAGTTTTAGAAAAACAGATTTGAAAACATTTTATTTCACTATATATGGCAAAGAAATGAGTGTGGAAAAGCTCTAGAAACATGTGAATATTTGGTATGGCTACTGCAGTTTGTAATCTTGAATGCAGTCTTTCTCAGTCTACATTTTGCTCTCCATTAGACAATATGTGTTTAATTTGTTACTTTTTTCTGAGTTTTGTGGCATTCTGGCAAAGTGATGATATCCTTTTTCATGAGAAGGATATTATAGAACAGATGTAAATATGATTTTATATGTGCATTGTATGTTTATGATAGTATTTTTGTGTCTGAATGACAACGGTGATTCACATTGTCCAACATTACTAAAAATACTTGTGACATATTGTGTTCCCAATTGGTTTGAATATTGCTTGCATATTTGTGACATATTATATTCCCACATGGGTTTGAATATTGCTTGCACAGATTGAAAGTAAGATGAAAGTTAATGTTTTGACTCCAATTATTTGAAACACAATAATTAATTAATGGAATTTAATGAAATTCTGTCAGATTTTTGAGAATACTTTTCAGTGACTTTGACCAAATTGTTAAACATCAGTAATGTGTTGCTGGAAATGGTGCATGTTATCAGTATATCTGTAAGTTGTTAATGCAGATCCTAAGTGTCTGGATTTAAAATGGCATATTTTTATGTCATGAAATGAAGATGTAAGTTGATATAAGTAAAAAAATGTGAAGTGTTGTACCTGTAGTAATAGATGTTCTTTCAATAGTTGTTTCTGCAGTGGAGACAACAGTAGTCTCTGCTGATGTTGTTTCTAAAAATGAAAATGTGAAACTGTGATAATCTCTTCATTTATTGTGTTTCTGCATCAAATTATCAAGTTATGAAAACTCATAAAGTTTTTATTTGTGAGATGCTCTGAAATATTTACAGATTTGACAGGGTATTAGCAATTTGATGTTAAACCTTACTCAATGTGAAGTAAGCCATGGAAGAGGTAAAATTGTACATAGTTTTCTATTTTTAGTGTAAACAATTGGTGCTATAAAATAGTAGAGTCCATAATCTAAAACAATGTTTGTAGCAGTTGTCCAGATATTTCCAGTAGACATTTGAGAAAACCTTACAAAATGTCACCTCTTATTTTGAATTGGTATCATTCAGTTTTTTAGAGTAGGGAAATAGATGATATGAAATGAAATGCTGGGCAAAATGAATTACTTCACTAAAAGATCACAACCTGAACATTCCACAATAACTAGCAGGTTATTTAAAGAGTAATGGGAAGTGTTTGACTTCCAGTCCTCTGATAAATTAAGTTGAATTGGTTGTACACAGAAATTATACCCATGTCCTTCAAAATGAAAGGCAGGATATGCTTTTATAATTCAAGCAACTGATGAATCTTTAAAAGGTATTAGCTGCAAATAGCAAAATCATAAATTTCTTGAGACCTTTTAGATCTCTGTGATGTATAACAAAAATATGCATTGTTAATTCACATACCTGTTGAAAGAACAGTTGTTTCAGCAGTTGTGTCAGGAGTAGAGGCCAGTGTGGTTCCTATAGAAGTTTCAGCTAGGAAAAGAAAACAAAGGAGCTATTAGAGATCACTTAAATTCTTTATTTTGTACTGATATAAAAGTGTTCAGTAGGATAAATAATTGAAAAGAAAGATTAAGGGTAATCTATTAATGAAAGTCATTGAGAAGTTTATGTAGCTCAAGTCATCTTTCTTTTCAGCATTATAACTGTAGTTTCTGCCTAATGAGTCCATAATTAAAATTTAAAAAACAGATGTGGATAACATGCCTCATTAACAAGAAGTATAGTATAAGGGGTATTTTGTGCAGATGTGGCACTAGTAGGGTTTTGCTTAGGGATACCCTGATTATAGGAGTTTGTGTTTCCCTTCACTATTCTCGCTTTGAGTAATAATGAGAACTGAATATGACCAAATTTTGATTAGCCCTCACACATGTTAAATTTCCACATGCAGATTTTGGAGTTTCATCTCTAAGACAGCTGATGCATTATTTTGTAGTTATTATAATTATTGAAGGGTGTCAAATGTTTTTTCTTCTACTGTCAGCCAGGATTGAACCCTTTTATCTCCATATGTCTAATGCAGGAAGTCTTCTGCAGTTTCATTTGTCCTTGATGACTGCAATGAGTGTATAAATTTAACCCAACTTATTGTTGGAGTGTTTTCTTGGTTGCTTTGCTATCATGCTTTTTGCTGTTCTGTGAATAGGACTGTGTTTACTTTCATGAAAAGGACATTTATGAAGCAAACGTGTAAAAACAATTCTGCGTGTACATTGTGTTTTTGATGGTAGTATTTTAGAATTGGCATGACAATAGTATCTCATGTTCTCAAACATCACTAATGGAAGCATTTCTGACAATCATCTTTGTTTCCTATTGGTTTTGAACATTGTTTGGACAGATTGAAGTTGACATGATATCCACTGTTTTGAGTCGATTTGTTTCAAAGACAACAATTATATATAAAAATGTAACTAAATTAATTCATAGGTTTAAGATTATTGTTTAGTGCCATGGAAGAGATTGTTAAATGTCACAGGTATTTTGTTGAAATGCAGGTATGTTATCAATATGTTAGTTGTTAATGCATATCTTGAGTGCTTGGCTGTACAATGGAGTATTGTGATGTCATAGAGTGAAGATACAAATTGCCATATATGACAATAAAATGCAGTTTTGTACCTGTTGTAGTAGGTGTTGTTTCCAAAGTTGTTTCTTGGGTGGTTGCAATAGTAGTTTCTGCTGATGTTATATCTAAAAATAAAAATGTGGAACTGTGATGATCGATTCAATTATCGTGTTTCTTTATCCAATTATCAAAGTAAGAAAAACTCATAAAGTTATCATATGTGAGAAGTTTGGAACAATTTACCTGTTTGACAAGGAACTGATATTTTGATGTTAAACCTTACTCATTCTCAAATAAGCTAGAGAAGAGCTAAAGGTATTCACAGTTATCCCATTTAAAAGTAAAATATTAGTGGTAAAAAACAGAAGAAACCTAAACCTGGAAAATGTTTGTAGGAATTTTTGAGGCATACCTAGTAGACAATTGTCAAGCCTAACAAAATGAACCTTTTTCGTAAGAATACTCTTTGGTTATATCACTTGCTTAGCATCATACTGTCGGGAAATACATACGGAAAAATTAAATCCTGGGAAAATTGAAGCAGTTCAGTAAGAGATTATATCCTTATTCCTCTGTAATAACTAAAACAGTATTTAATGGAAATTGTGGAATGTTTGACTAACTTTCAGTTTTGATGTCAATTAACTTGAAGTAGTTATGTGAATATATGATGTCCATCTTTTCAAAATATCAGAGAGTATTTCTTTTTATAATTACAGCATATGATTAATCTTTGAAAATAATTACTTGCAATGATTACACAAACAGATTTCATGAGCGATTTTAGAACTTCGTGACACATATTAAAATGTTCTGTTGTAAATGCACATACCTGTTGAAGGAACAGTTGTTTCAACTGTTGTCTCAGGAGTAGTGTCCAAAGTAGTTTCTACAGAAGTTGCAGCTAGAAAAACAACAATGAAGGAGGTATTAGACACCGCTTTCAAACCTTTACCTTGCACTCATGTAAGTGTATTCTATGACAAATATTTTAAAGGAAACTTTTAGGGCCATCTGTCTACACAAGTCATTGTGAAGCTTATGTAGTTTCAGTCCATCTCCTTCCTTGGCATTGTAAGGGCAGATTGTTATTGTTAGCCAGTAATTACTTCATAGTTAAAAAAGGAGCAATTCATAGAGTTTGAATATTTTTCATTGCTGATAAGTATATTATAAACAGCATTGTGTGTGCATGCATTGCTAGTACTGTTTTACTTGGAATACCATGATTAAAGGGGTTAGAGTTTTCCTTTTAATATCCTTTGTTTCAAGCAATTTTGATACCTGGACAAAAATGAATCTTGATTTATGATCACAAGTGTTGAATTTTTACATTCATAATTACGATTTTCATCTCTAAAGCATCAGATTCATTAATATGTGGATAGTATAAGCATTGTAGAGATTAATGAAGTTTGTCTGAATATTTATCAGACTGAGCCCTGCTGTTTTGTCACATATCTGTTGCAAATAATCTTTAGAGATTTCATTTGTCCTTGATTAAGGAAATGTGGGTATAACCTTCATCGAAGTAATTAGTTTAATCTGATCCTATGCCTGTAAAATATCCTTAAGATTTTTAGTCTTTCTCTGCTGATGTTAAAAAAGAATTACTGAAAAATTCCTGGAAGAGACAAGTTTGGCTCAGTGGAACTTGAGCTGTAGCTGAAACTTCTCAGAATATTAAATAAGACTTTAAACATCAATATTCAGATTTTACAATTTGTAGGGAATAAATGTAGCCTTTACTAAATCATTATTTGCTTTTCAACTTTTGTCTACTTTCTGTAGGTGATAGTTTACAGAGAATGTATTTATTTTGTACACCCATATGAAAATTTCTTTAAGTCATAGGTTCCAGGAAAGATGTCTTCTTTTGCAAATGTTACTGTCTCAGAAAGATAATAGTTTAATTGTGCTATCATAATTTTTGTAGTTTTAGAAAAACAGATTTGAAAACATTTTATTTCACTATATATGGCAAAGAAATGAGTGTGGAAAAGCTCTAGAAACATGTGAATATTTGGTATGGCTACTGCAGTTTGTAATCTTGAATGCAGTCTTTCTCAGTCTACATTTTGCTCTCCATTAGACAATATGTGTTTAATTTGTTACTTTTTTCTGAGTTTTGTGGCATTCTGGCAAAGTGATGATATCCTTTTTCATGAGAAGGATATTATAGAACAGATGTAAATATGATTTTATATGTGCATTGTATGTTTATGATAGTATTTTTGTGTCTGAATGACAACGGTGATTCACATTGTCCAACATTACTAAAAATACTTGTGACATATTGTGTTCCCAATTGGTTTGAATATTGCTTGCATATTTGTGACATATTATATTCCCACATGGGTTTGAATATTGCTTGCACAGATTGAAAGTAAGATGAAAGTTAATGTTTTGACTCCAATTATTTGAAACACAATAATTAATTAATGGAATTTAATGAAATTCTGTCAGATTTTTGAGAATACTTTTCAGTGACTTTGACCAAATTGTTAAACATCAGTAATGTGTTGCTGGAAATGGTGCATGTTATCAGTATATCTGTAAGTTGTTAATGCAGATCCTAAGTGTCTGGATTTAAAATGGCATATTTTTATGTCATGAAATGAAGATGTAAGTTGATATAAGTAAAAAAATGTGAAGTGTTGTACCTGTAGTAATAGATGTTCTTTCAATAGTTGTTTCTGCAGTGGAGACAACAGTAGTTTCTGCTGATTTTGTTTCTAAAATGAAAATGTGAAACTGTGATAATCTCTTCATTTATTGTGTTTCTGCATCAAATTATCAAGTTATGAAAACTCATAAAGTTTTTATTTGTGAGATGCTCTGAAATATTTACAGATTTGACAGGGTATTAGCAATTTGATGTTAAACCTTACTCAATGTGAAGTAAGCCATGGAAGAGGTAAAATTGTACATAGTTTTCTATTTTTAGTGTAAACAATTGGTGCTATAAAATAGTAGAGTCCATAATCTAAAACAATGTTTGTAGCAGTTGTCCAGATATTTCCAGTAGACATTTGAGAAAACCTTACAAAATGTCACCTCTTATTTTGAATTGGTATCATTCAGTTTTTTAGAGTAGGGAAATAGATGATATGAAATGAAATGCTGGGCAAAATGAATTACTTCACTAAAAGATCACAACCTGAACATTCCACAATAACTAGCAGGTTATTTAAAGAGTAATGGGAAGTGTTTGACTTCCAGTCCTCTGATAAATTAAGTTGAATTGGTTGTACACAGAAATTATACCCATGTCCTTCAAAATGAAAGGCAGGATATGCTTTTATAATTCAAGCAACTGATGAATCTTTAAAAGGTATTAGCTGCAAATAGCAAAATCATAAATTTCTTGAGACCTTTTAGATCTCTGTGATGTATAACAAAAATATGCATTGTTAATTCACATACCTGTTGAAAGAACAGTTGTTTCAGCAGTTGTGTCAGGAGTAGAGGCCAGTGTGGTTCCTATAGAAGTTTCAGCTAGGAAAAGAAAACAAAGGAGCTATTAGAGATCACTTAAATTCTTTATTTTGTACTGATATAAAAGTGTTCAGTAGGATAAATAATTGAAAAGAAAGATTAAGGGTCATCTATTAATGAAAGTCATTGAGAAGTTTATGTAGCTCAAGTCATCTTTCTTTTCAGCATTATAACTGTAGTTTCTGCCTAATGAGTCCATAATTAAAATTTAAAAAACAGATGTGGATAACATGCCTCATTAACAAGAAGTATAGTATAAGGGGTATTTTGTGCAGATGTGGCACTAGTAGGGTTTTGCTTAGGGATACCCTGATTATAGGAGTTTGTGTTTCCCCTTCACTATTCTCGCTTTGAGTAATAATGAGAACTGAATATGACCAAATTTTGATTAGCCCTCACACATGTTAAATTTCCACATGCAGATTTTGGAGTTTCATCTCTAAGACAGCTGATGCATTATTTTGTAGTTATTATAATTATTGAAGGGTGTCAAATGTTTTTTCTTCTACTGTCAGCCAGGATTGAACCCTTTTATCTCCATATGTCTAATGCAGGAAGTCTTCTGCAGTTTCATTTGTCCTTGATGACTGCAATGAGTGTATAAATTTAACCCAACTTATTGTTGGAGTGTTTTCTTGGTTGCTTTGCTATCATGCTTTTTGCTGTTCTGTGAATAGGACTGTGTTTACTTTCATGAAAAGGACATTTATGAAGCAAACGTGTAAAAACAATTCTGCGTGTACATTGTGTTTTTGATGGTAGTATTTTAGAATTGGCATGACAATAGTATCTCATGTTCTCAAACATCACTAATGGAAGCATTTCTGACAATCATCTTTGTTTCCTATTGGTTTTGAACATTGTTTGGACAGATTGAAGTTGACATGATATCCACTGTTTTGAGTCGATTTGTTTCAAAGACAACAATTATATATAAAAATGTAACTAAATTAATTCATAGGTTTAAGATTATTGTTTAGTGCCATGGAAGAGATTGTTAAATGTCACAGGTATTTTGTTGAAATGCAGGTATGTTATCAATATGTTAGTTGTTAATGCATATCTTGAGTGCTTGGCTGTACAATGGAGTATTGTGATGTCATAGAGTGAAGATACAAATTGCCATATATGACAATAAAATGCAGTTTTGTACCTGTTGTAGTAGGTGTTGTTTCCAAAGTTGTTTCTTGGGTGGTTGCAATAGTAGTTTCTGCTGATGTTATATCTAAAAATAAAAATGTGGAACTGTGATGATCGATTCAATTATCGTGTTTCTGTATCCAATTATCAAAGTAAGAAAAACTCATAAAGTTATCATATGTGAGAAGTTTGGAACAATTTACCTGTTTGACAAGGAACTGATATTTTGATGTTAAACCTTACTCATTCTCAAATAAGCTAGAGAAGAGCTAAAGGTATTCACAGTTATCCCATTTAAAAGTAAAATATTAGTGGTAAAAAACAGAAGAAACCTAAACCTGGAAAATGTTTGTAGGAATTTTTGAGGCATACCTAGTAGACAATTGTCAAGCCTAACAAAATGAACCTTTTCGTAAGAATACTCTTTGGTTATATCACTTGCTTAGCATCATACTGTCGGGAAATACATACGGAAAAATTAAATCCTGGGAAAATTGAAGCAGTTCAGTAAGAGATTATATCCTTATTCCTCTGTAATAACTAAAACAGTATTTAATGGAAATTGTGGAATGTTTGACTAACTTTCAGTTTTGATGTCAATTAACTTGAAGTAGTTATGTGAATATATGATGTCCATCTTTTCAAAATATCAGAGAGTATTTCTTTTTATAATTACAGCATATGATTAATCTTTGAAAATAATTACTTGCAATGATTACACAAACAGATTTCATGAGCGATTTTAGAACTTCGTGACACATATTAAAATGTTCTGTTGTAAATGCACATACCTGTTGAAGGAACAGTTGTTTCAACTGTTGTCTCAGGAGTAGTGTCCAAAGTAGTTTCTACAGAAGTTGCAGCTAGAAAAACAACAATGAAGGAGGTATTAGACACCGCTTTCAAACCTTTACCTTGCACTCATGTAAGTGTATTCTATAAGACAAATATTTTAAAGGAAACTTTTAGGGCCATCTGTCTACACAAGTCATTGTGAAGCTTATGTAGTTTCAGTCCATCTCCTTCCTTGGCATTGTAAGGGCAGATTGTTATTGTTAGCCAGTAATTACTTCATAGTTAAAAAAGGAGCAATTCATAGAGTTTGAATATTTTTCATTGCTGATAAGTATATTATAAACAGCATTGTGTGTGCATGCATTGCTAGTACTGTTTTACTTGGAATACCATGATTAAAGGGGTTAGAGTTTTCCTTTTAATATCCTTTGTTTCAAGCAATTTTGATACCTGGACAAAATGAATCTTGATTTATGATCACAAGTGTTGAATTTTTACATTCATAATTACGATTTTCATCTCTAAAGCATCAGATTCATTAATATGTGGATAGTATAAGCATTGTAGAGATTAATGAAGTTTGTCTGAATATTTATCAGACTGAGCCCTGCTGTTTTGTCACATATCTGTTGCAAATAATCTTTAGAGATTTCATTTGTCCTTGATTAAGGAAATGTGGGTATAACCTTCATCGAAGTAATTAGTTTAATCTGATCCTATGCCTGTAAAATATCCTTAAGATTTTTAGTCTTTCTCTGCTGATGTTAAAAAGAATTACTGAAAAATTCCTGGAAGAGACAAGTTTGGCTCAGTGGAACTTGAGCTGTAGCTGAAACTTCTCAGAATATTAAATAAGACTTTAAACATCAATATTCAGATTTTACAATTTGTAGGGAATAAATGTAGCCTTTACTAAATCATTATTTGCTTTTCAACTTTTGTCTACTTTCTGTAGGTGATAGTTTACAGAGAATGTATTTATTTTGTACACCCATATGAAAATTTCTTTAAGTCATAGGTTCCAGGAAAGATGTCTTCTTTTGCAAATGTTACTGTCTCAGAAAGATAATAGTTTAATTGTGCTATCATAATTTTTGTAGTTTTAGAAAAACAGATTTGAAAACATTTTATTTCACTATATATGGCAAAGAAATGAGTGTGGAAAAGCTCTAGAAACATGTGAATATTTGGTATGGCTACTGCAGTTTGTAATCTTGAATGCAGTCTTTCTCAGTCTACATTTTGCTCTCCATTAGACAATATGTGTTTAATTTGTTACTTTTTTCTGAGTTTTGTGGCATTCTGGCAAAGTGATGATATCCTTTTTCATGAGAAGGATATTATAGAACAGATGTAAATATGATTTTATATGTGCATTGTATGTTTATGATAGTATTTTTGTGTCTGAATGACAACGGTGATTCACATTGTCCAACATTACTAAAAATACTTGTGACATATTGTGTTCCCAATTGGTTTGAATATTGCTTGCATATTTGTGACATATTATATTCCCACATGGGTTTGAATATTGCTTGCACAGATTGAAAGTAAGATGAAAGTTAATGTTTTGACTCCAATTATTTGAAACACAATAATTAATTAATGGAATTTAATGAAATTCTGTCAGATTTTTGAGAATACTTTTCAGTGACTTTGACCAAATTGTTAAACATCAGTAATGTGTTGCTGGAAATGGTGCATGTTATCAGTATATCTGTAAGTTGTTAATGCAGATCCTAAGTGTCTGGATTTAAAATGGCATATTTTTATGTCATGAAATGAAGATGTAAGTTGATATAAGTAAAAAAATGTGAAGTGTTGTACCTGTAGTAATAGATGTTCTTTCAATAGTTGTTTCTGCAGTGGAGACAACAGTAGTTTCTGCTGATGTTGTTTCTAAAAATGAAAATGTGAAACTGTGATAATCTCTTCATTTATTGTGTTTCTGCATCAAATTATCAAGTTATGAAAACTCATAAAGTTTTTATTTGTGAGATGCTCTGAAATATTTACAGATTTGACAGGGTATTAGCAATTTGATGTTAAACCTTACTCAATGTGAAGTAAGCCATGGAAGAGGTAAAATTGTACATAGTTTTCTATTTTTAGTGTAAACAATTGGTGCTATAAAATAGTAGAGTCCATAATCTAAAACAATGTTTGTAGCAGTTGTCCAGATATTTCCAGTAGACATTTGAGAAAACCTTACAAAATGTCACCTCTTATTTTGAATTGGTATCATTCAGTTTTTTAGAGTAGGGAAATAGATGATATGAAATGAAATGCTGGGCAAAATGAATTACTTCACTAAAAGATCACAACCTGAACATTCCACAATAACTAGCAGGTTATTTAAAGAGTAATGGGAAGTGTTTGACTTCCAGTCCTCTGATAAATTAAGTTGAATTGGTTGTACACAGAAATTATACCCATGTCCTTCAAAATGAAAGGCAGGATATGCTTTTATAATTCAAGCAACTGATGAATCTTTAAAAGGTATTAGCTGCAAATAGCAAAATCATAAATTTCTTGAGACCTTTTAGATCTCTGTGATGTATAACAAAAATATGCATTGTTAATTCACATACCTGTTGAAAGAACAGTTGTTTCAGCAGTTGTGTCAGGAGTAGAGGCCAGTGTGGTTCCTATAGAAGTTTCAGCTAGGAAAAGAAAACAAAGGAGCTATTAGAGATCACTTAAATTCTTTATTTTGTACTGATATAAAAGTGTTCAGTAGGATAAATAATTGAAAAGAAAGATTAAGGGTCATCTATTAATGAAAGTCATTGAGAAGTTTATGTAGCTCAAGTCATCTTTCTTTTCAGCATTATAACTGTAGTTTCTGCCTAATGAGTCCATAATTAAAATTTAAAAAACAGATGTGGATAACATGCCTCATTAACAAGAAGTATAGTATAAAGGGTATTTTGTGCAGATGTGGCACTAGTAGGGTTTTGCTTAGGGATACCCTGATTATAGGAGTTTGTGTTTCCCCTTCACTATTCTCTGCTTTGAGTAATAATGAGAACTGAATATGACCAAATTTTGATTAGCCCTCACACATGTTAAATTTCCACATGCAGATTTTGGAGTTTCATCTCTAAGACAGCTGATGCATTATTTTGTAGTTATTATAATTATTGAAGGGTGTCAAATGTTTTTTCATCTACTGTCAGCCAGGATTGAACCCTTTTATCTCCATATGTCTAATGCAGGAAGTCTTCTGCAGTTTCATTTGTCCTTGATGACTGCAATGAGTGTATAAATTTAACCCAACTTATTGTTGGAGTGTTTTCTTGGTTGCTTTGCTATCATGCTTTTTGCTGTTCTGTGAATAGGACTGTGTTTACTTTCATGAAAAGGACATTTATGAAGCAAACGTGTAAAAACAATTCTGTGTGTACATTGTGTTTTTGATGGTAGTATTTTAGAATTGGCATGACAATAGTATCTCATGTTCTCAAACATCACTAATGGAAGCATTTCTGACAATCATCTTTGTTTCCTATTGGTTTTGAACATTGTTTGGACAGATTGAAGTTGACATGATATCCACTGTTTTGAGTCGATTTGTTTCAAAGACAACAATTATATATAAAAATGTAACTAAATTAATTCATAGGTTTAAGATTATTGTTTAGTGCCATGGAAGAGATTGTTAAATGTCACAGGTATTTTGTTGAAATGCAGGTATGTTATCAATATGTTAGTTGTTAATGCATATCTTGAGTGCTTGGCTGTACAATGGAGTATTGTGATGTCATAGAGTGAAGATACAAATTGCCATATATGACAATAAAATGCAGTTTTGTACCTGTTGTAGTAGGTGTTGTTTCCAAAGTTGTTTCTTGGGTGGTTGCAATAGTAGTTTCTGCTGATGTTATATCTAAAAATAAAAATGTGGAACTGTGATGATCGATTCAATTATCGTGTTTCTGTATCCAATTATCAAAGTAAGAAAAACTCATAAAGTTATCATATGTGAGAAGTTCGGAACAATTTACCTGTTTGACAAGGAATTGATATTTTGATGTTAAACCTTACTCATTCTCAAATAAGCTAGAGAAGAGCTAAAGGTATTCACAGTTATCCCATTTAAAAGTAAAATATTAGTGGTAAAAAACAGAAGAAACCTAAACCTGGAAAATGTTTGTAGGAATTTTTGAGGCATACCTAGTAGACAATTGTCAAGCCTAACAAAATGAACCTTTTTCGTAAGAATACTCTTTGGTTATATCACTTGCTTAGCATCATACTGTCGGGAAATACATACGGAAAAATTAAATCCTGGGAAAATTGAAGCAGTTCAGTAAGAGATTATATCCTTATTCCTCTGTAATAACTAAAACAGTATTTAATGGAAATTGTGGAATGTTTGACTAACTTTCAGTTTTGATGTCAATTAACTTGAAGTAGTTATGTGAATATATGATGTCCATCTTTTCAAAATATCAGAGAGTATTTCTTTTCATAATTACAGCATATGATTAATCTTTGAAAATAATTACTTGCAATGATTACACAAACAGATTTCATGAGCCATTTTAGAACTTCGTGACACATATTAAAATGTTCTGTTGTAAATGCACATACCTGTTGAAGGAACAGTTGTTTCAACTGTTGTCTCAGGAGTAGTGTCCAAAGTAGTTTCTACAGAAGTTGCAGCTAGAAAAACAACAATGAAGGAGGTATTAGACACCGCTTTCAAACCTTTACCTTGCACTCATGTAAGTGTATTCTATAAGACAAATATTTTAAAGGAAACTTTTAGGGCCATCTGTCTACACAAGTCATTGTGAAGCTTATGTAGTTTCAGTCCATCTCCTTCCTTGGCATTGTAAGGGCAGATTGTTATTGTTAGCCAGTAATTACTTCATAGTTAAAAAAGGAGCAATTCACAGAGTTTGAATATTTTTCATTGCTGATAAGTATATTATAAACAGCATTGTGTGTGCATGCAGTGCTAGTACTGTTTTACTTGGAATACCATGATTAAAGGGGTTAGAGTTTTCCTTTTAATATCCTTTGTTTCAAGCAATTTTGATACCTGGACAAAAATGAATCTTGATTTATGATCACAAGTGTTGAATTTTTACATTCATAATTACGATTTTCATCTCTAAAGCATCAGATTCATTAATATGTGGATAGTATAAGCATTGTAGAGATTAATGAAGTTTGTCTGAATACTTATCAGACTGAGCCCTGCTGTTTTGTCACATATTTCTGTTGCAAATTATCTTTAGAGATTTCATTTGTCCTTGATTAAGGAAATGTGGGTATAACCTTCATCGAAGTAATTATTTTAATCTGATCCTATGCCTGTAAAATATCCTTAAGATTTTTAGTCTTTCTCTGCTGATGTTAAAAAAGAATTACTGAAAAATTCCTGGAAGAGACAAGTTTGGCTCAGTGGAACTTGAGCTGTAGCTGAAACTTCTCAGAATGTTAAATAAGACTTTAAACATCAATATTCAGATTTTACAATTTGTAGGGAATAAATGTTGCCTTTACTAAATCATTATTTGCTTTTCAACTTTTGTCTACTTTCTGTAGGTGATAGTTTACAGAGAATGTATTTATTTTGTACACCCATATGAAAATTTCTTTAAGTCATAGGTTCCAGGAAAGATGTCTTCTTTTGCAAATGTTACTGTCTCAGAAAGATAATAGTTTAATTGTGCTATCATAATTTTTGTAGTTTTAGAAAAACAGATTTGAAAACATTTTATTTCACTATATATGGCAAAGAAATGAGTGTGGAAAAGCTCTAGAAACATGTGAATATTTGGTATGGCTACTGCAGTTTGTAATCTTGAATGCAGTCTTTCTCAGTCAACATTTTGCTGTCCAGTAGACAATATGTGTTTAATTTGTTACTTTTTTCTGAGTTTTGTGGCATTCTGGCAAAGTGATGATATCCTTTTTCATGAGAAGGATATTATAGAACAGATGTAAATATGATTTTATATGTGCATTGTATGTTTATGATAGTATTTTTGTGTTTGAATGACAACGGTGATTCACATTGTCCAACATTACTAAAAATACTTGTGACATATTGTGTTCCCAATTGGTTTGAATATTGCTTGCATATTTGTGACATATTATATTCCCACATGGGTTTGAATATTGCTTGCACAGATTGAAAGTAAGATGAAAGTTAATGTTTTGACTCCAATTATTTGAAACACAATAATTAATTAATGGAATTTAATGAAATTCTGTCAGATTTTTGAGAATACTTTTCAGTGACTTTGACCAAATTGTTAAACATCAGTAATGTGTTGCTGGAAATGGTGCATGTTATCAGTATATCTGTAAGTTGTTAATGCAGATCCTAAGTGTCTGGATTTAAAATGGCATATTTTTATGTCATGAAATGAAGATGTAAGTTGATATAAGTAAAAAAATGTGAAGTCTTGTACCTGTAGTAATAGATGTTCTTTCAATAGTTGTTTCTGCAGTGGAGGCAACAGTAGTTTCTGCTGATGTTGTTTCTAAAAATGAAAATGTGAAACTGTGATAATCTCTTCATTTATTGTGTTTCTGCATCAAATGATCAAGTTATGAAAACTCATAAAGTTTTTATTTGTGAGATGCTCTGAAATATTTACAGATTTGACAGGGTATTAGCAATTTGATGTTAAACCTTACTCAATGTGAAGTAAGCCATGGAAGAGGTAAAATTGTACATAGTTTTCTATTTTTAGTGTAAACAATTGGTGCTATAAAATAGTAGAGTCCATAATCTAAAACAATGTTTGTAGCAGTTGTCCAGATATTTCCAGTAGACATTTGAGAAAACCTTACAAAATGTCACCTCTTATTTTGAATTGGTATCATTCAGTTTTTTAGAGTAGGGAAATAGATGATATGAAATGAAATGCTGGGCAAAATGAATTACTTCACTAAAAGATCACAACCTGAACATTCCACAATAACTAGCAGGTTATTTAAAGAGTAATGGGAAGTGTTTGACTTCCAGTCTTCTGATAAATTAAGTTGAATTGGTTGTACACAGAAATTATACCCATGTCCTTCAAAATGAAAGGCAGGATATGCTTTTATAATTCAAGCAACTGATGAATCTTTAAAAGGTATTAGCTGCAATAGCACAAATCATAAATTTCTTGAGACCTTTTAGATCTCTGTGATGTATAACAAAAATATGCATTGTTAATTCACATACCTGTTGAAAGAACAGTTGTTTCAGCAGTTGTGTCAGGAGTAGAGGCCAGTGTGGTTCCTATAGAAGTTTCAGCTAGGAAAAGAAAACAAAGGAGCTATTAGAGATCACTTAAATTCTTTATTTTGTACTGATATAAAAGTATTCAGTAGGATAAATAATTGAAAAGAAAGATTAAGGGTCATCTATTAATGAAAGTCATTGAGAAGTTTATGTAGCTCAAGTCATCTTTCTTTTCAGCATTATAACTGTAGTTCCTGCCTAATGAGTCCATAATTGAAATATAAAAAACAGATGTGGATAACATGCCTCATTAACAAGAAGTATAGTATAAAGGGTATTTTGTGCAGATGTGGCACTAGTAGGGTTTTGCTTAGGGATACCCTGATTATAGGAGTTTGTGTTTCCCCTTCACTATTCTCTGCTTTGAGTAATAATGAGAACTGAATATGACCAAATTTTGATTAGCCCTCACACATGTTAAATTTCCACATGCAGATTTTGGAGTTTCATCTCTAAGACAGCTGATGCATTATTTTGTAGTTATTATAATTATTGAAGGGTGTCAAATGTTTTTTCATCTACTGTCAGCCAGGATTGAACCCTTTTATCTCCATATGTCTAATGCAGGAAGTCTTCTGCAGTTTCATTTGTCCTTGATGACTGCAATGAGTGTATAAATTTAACCCAACTTATTGTTGGAGTGTTTTCTTGGTTGCTTTGCTATCATGCTTTTTGCTGTTCTGTGAATAGGACTGTGTTTACTTTCATGAAAAGGACATTTATGAAGCAAACGTGTAAAAACAATTCTGTGTGTACATTGTGTTTTTGATGGTAGTATTTTAGAATTGGCATGACAATAGTATCTCATGTTCTCAAACATCACTAATGGAAGCATTTCTGACAATCATCTTTGTTTCCTATTGGTTTTGAACATTGTTTGGACAGATTGAAGTTGACATGATATCCACTGTTTTGAGTCGATTTGTTTCAAAGACAACAATTATATATAAAAATGTAACTAAATTAATTCATAGGTTTAAGATTATTGTTTAGTGCCATGGAAGAGATTGTTAAATGTCACAGGTATTTTGTTGAAATGCAGGTATGTTATCAATATGTTAGTTGTTAATGCATATCTTGAGTGCTTGGCTGTACAATGGAATATTGTGATGTCATAGAGTGAAGATACAAATTGCCATATATGACAATAAAATGCAGTTTTGTACCTGTTGTAGTAGGTGTTGTTTCCAAAGTTGTTTCTTGGGTGGTTGCAATAGTAGTTTCTGCTGATGTTATATCTAAAAATAAAAATGTGGAACTGTGATGATCGATTCAATTATCGTGTTTCTGTATCCAATTATCAAAGTAAGAAAAACTCATAAAGTTATCATATGTGAGAAGTTCGGAACAATTTACCTGTTTGACAAGGAATTGATATTTTGATGTTAAACCTTACTCATTCTCAAATAAGCTAGAGAAGAGCTAAAGGTATTCACAGTTATCCCATTTAAAAGTAAAATATTAGTGGTAAAAAACAGAAGAAACCTAAACCTGGAAAATGTTTGTAGGAATTTTTGAGGCATACCTAGTAGACAATTGTCAAGCCTAACAAAATGAACCTTTTTCGTAAGAATACTCTTTGGTTATATCACTTGCTTAGCATCATACTGTCGGGAAATACATATGGAAAAATTAAATCCTGGGAAAACTGAAGCAGTTCAGTAAGAGATTATATCCTTATTCCTCTGTAATAACTAAAACAGTATTTAATGGAAATTGTGGAATGTTTGACTAACTTTCAGTTTTGATGTCAATTAACTTGAAGTAGTTATGTGAATATATGATGTCCATCTTTTCAAAATATCAGAGAGTATTTCTTTTCATAATTACAGCATATGATTAATCTTTAAAAATAATTACTTGCAATGATTACACAAACAGATTTCATGAGCCATTTTAGAACTTCGTGACACATATTAAAATGTTCTGTTGTAAATGCACATACCTGTTGAAGGAACAGTTGTTTCAACTGTTGTCTCAGGAGTAGTGTCCAAAGTAGTTTCTACAGAAGTTGCAGCTAGAAAAACAACAATGAAGGAGGTATTAGACACCGCTTTCAAACCTTTACCTTGCACTCATGTAAGTGTATTCTATAAGACAAATATTTTAAAAGAAACTTTTAGGGTCATCTGTCTACACAAGTCATTGTGAAGCTTATGTAGTTTCAGTCCATCTCCTTCCTTGGCATTGTAAGGGCAGATTGTTATTGTTAGCCAGTAATTACTTCATAGTTAAAAAAGGAGCAATTCACAGAGTTTGAATATTTTTCATTGCTGATAAGTATATTATAAACAGCATTGTGTGTGCATGCAGTGCTAGTACTGTTTTACTTGGAATACCATGATTAAAGGGGTTAGAGTTTTCCTTTTAATATCCTTTGTTTCAAGCAATTTTGATACCTGGACAAGAATGAATCTTGATTTATGATCACAAGTGTTGAATTTTTACATTCATAATTACGATTTTCATCTCTAAAGCATCAGATTAATTAATATGTGGATAGTATAAGCATTGTAGAGATTAATGAAGTTTGTCTGAATACTTATCAGACTGAGCCCTGCTGTTTTGTCACATATTTCTGTTGCAAATTATCTTTAGAGATTTCATTTGTCCTTGATTAAGGAAATGTGGGTATAACCTTCATCGAAGTAATTATTTTAATCTGATCCTTTGCCTGTAAAATATCCTTAAGATTTTTAGTCTTTCTCTGCCAATGTTAAACAATTAATGAAAAATTCCTGGAAGAGACAAGTTTGGCTCAGTGGAACTTGAGCTGTAGCTGAAACTTCTCAGAATGTTAAATAAGACTTTAAACATCAATATTCAGATTTTACAATTTGTAGGGAATAAATGTTGCCTTTACTAAATCATTATTTGCTTTTCAACTTTTGTCTACTTTCTGTAGGTGATAGTTTACAGAGAATGTATTTATTTTGTACACCCATATGAAAATTTCTTTAAGTCATAGGTTCCAGGAAAGATGTCTTCTTTTGCAAATGTTACTGTCTCAGAAAGATAATAGTTTAATTGTGCTATCATAATTTTTGTAGTTTTAGAAAAACAGATTTGAAAACATTTTATTTCACTATATATGGCAAAGAAATGAGTGTGGAAAAGCTCTAGAAACATGTGAATATTTGGTATGGCTACTGCAGTTTGTAATCTTGAATGCAGTCTTTCTCAGTCTACATTTTGCTGTCCAGTAGACAATATGTGTTTAATTTGTTACTTTTTTCTGAGTTTTGTGGCATTCTGGCAAAGTGATGATATCCTTTTTCATGAGATGGATATTATAGAACAGATGTAAATATGATTTTATATGCACATTGTATTTTTATGATAGTATTTTTGTGTTTGAATTACAACAGTGATTCACATTGTCCAACATTACTAAAAATACTTGTGACATATTGTGTTCCCAATTGGTTTGAATATTGCTTGCATATTTGTGACATATTATATTCCCACATGGGTTTGAATATTGCTTGCACAGATTGAAAGTAAGATGAAAGTTAATGTTTTGACTCCAATTATTTGAAACACAATAATTAATTAATGGAATTTAATGAAATTCTGTCAGATTTTTGAGAATACTTTTCAGTGACTTTGACCAAATTGTTAAACATCAGTAATGTGTTGCTGGAAATGGTGCATGTTATCAGTATATCTGTAAGTTGTTAATGCAGATCCTAAGTGTCTGGATTTAAAATGGCATATTTTTATGTCATGAAATGAAGATGTAAGTTGATATAAGTAAAAAAATGTGAAGTCTTGTACCTGTAGTAATAGATGTTCTTTCAATAGTTGTTTCTGCAGTGGAGGCAACAGTAGTTTCTGCTGATGTTGTTTCTAAAAATGAAAATGTGAAACTGTGATAATCTCTTCATTTATTGTGTTTCTGCATCAAATGATCAAGTTATGAAAACTCATAAAGTTTTTATTTGTGAGATGCTCTGAAATATTTACAGATTTGACAGGGTATTAGCAATTTGATGTTAAACCTTACTCAATGTGAAGTAAGCCATGGAAGAGGTAAAATTGTACATAGTTTTCTATTTTTAGTGTAAACAATTGGTGCTATAAAATAGTAGAGTCCATAATCTAAAACAATGTTTGTAGCAGTTGTCCAGATATTTCCAGTAGACATTTGAGAAAACCTTACAAAATGTCACCTCTTATTTTGAATTGGTATCATTCAGTTTTTTAGAGTAGGGAAATAGATGATATGAAATGAAATGCTGGGCAAAATGAATTACTTCACTAAAAGATCACAACCTGAACATTCCACAATAACTAGCAGGTTATTTAAAGAGTAATGGGAAGTGTTTGACTTCCAGTCTTCTGATAAATTAAGTTGAATTGGTTGTACACAGAAATTATACCCATGTCCTTCAAAATGAAAGGCAGGATATGCTTTTATAATTCAAGCAACTGATGAATCTTTAAAAGGTATTAGCTGCAAATAGCACAAAACATAAATTTCTTGAGACCTTTTAGATCTCTGTGATGTATAACAAAAATATGCATTGTTAATTCACATACCTGTTGAAAGAACAGTTGTTTCAGCAGTTGTGTCAGGAGTAGAGGCCAGTGTGGTTCCTATAGAAGTTTCAGCTAGGAAAAGAAAACAAAGGAGCTATTAGAGATCACTTAAATTCTTTATTTTGTACTGATATAAAAGTATTCAGTAGGATAAATAATTGAAAAGAAAGATTAAGGGTCATCTATTAATGAAAGTCATTGAGAAGTTTATGTAGCTCAAGTCATCTTTCTTTTCAGCATTATAACTGTAGTTCCTGCCTAATGAGTCCATAATTGAAATATAAAAAACAGATGTGGATAACATGCCTCATTAACAAGAAGTATAGTATAAAGGGTATTTTGTGCAGATGTGGCACTAGTAGGGTTTTGCTTAGGGATACCCTGATTATAGGAGTTTGTGTTTCCCCTTCACTATTCTCTGCTTTGAGTAATAATGAGAACTGAATATGACCAAATTTTGATTAGCCCTCACACATGTTAAATTTCCACATGCAGATTTTGGAGTTTCATCTCTAAGACAGCTGATGCATTATTTTGTAGTTATTATAATTATTGAAGGGTGTCAAATGTTTTTTCATCTACTGTCAGCCAGGATTGAACCCTTTTATCTCCATATGTCTAATGCAGGAAGTCTTCTGCAGTTTCATTTGTCCTTGATGACTGCAATGAGTGTATAAATTTAACCCAACTTATTGTTGGAGTGTTTTCTTGGTTGCTTTGCTACCATGCTTTTTGCTGTTCTGCGAATAGGACTGTGTTTACTTTCATGAAAAGGACATTTATGAAGCAAACGTGTAAAAACAATTCTCTGTGTACATTGTGTTTTTGATGGTAGTATTTTAGAATTGGCATGACAATAGTATCTCATGTTCTCAAACATCACTAATGGAAGCATTTCTGACAATCATCTTTGTTTCCTATTGGTTTTGAACATTGTTTGGACAGATTGAAGTTGACATGATATCCACTGTTTTGAGTCGATTTGTTTCAAAGACAACAATTATATATAAAAATGTAACTAAATTAATTCATAGGTTTAAGATTATTGTTTAGTGCCATGGAAGAGATTGTTAAATGTCACAGGTATTTTGTTGAAATGCAGGTATGTTATCAATATGTTAGTTGTTAATGCATATCTTGAGTGCTTGGCTGTACAATGGAATATTGTGATGTCATAGAGTGAAGATACAAATTGCCATATATGACAATAAAATGCAGTTTTGTACCTGTTGTAGTAGGTGTTGTTTCCAAAGTTGTTTCTTGGGTGGTTGCAATAGTAGTTTCTGCTGATGTTATATCTAAAAATAAAAATGTGGAACTGTGATGATCGATTCAATTATCGTGTTTCTGTATCCAATTATCAAAGTAAGAAAAACTCATAAAGTTATCATATGTGAGAAGTTCGAAACAATTTACCTGTTTGACAAGGAATTGATATTTTGATGTTAAACCTTACTCATTCTCAAATAAGCTAGAGAAGAGCTAAAGGTATTCACAGTTATCCCATTTAAAAGTAAAATATTAGTGGTAAAAAACAGAAGAAACCTAAACCTGGAAAATGTTTGTAGGAATTTTTGAGGCATACCTAGTAGACAATTGTCAAGCCTAACAAAATGAACCTTTTTCGTAAGAATACTCTTTGGTTATATCACTTGCTTAGCATCATACTGTCGGGAAATACATATGGAAAAATTAAATCCTGGGAAAACTGAAGCAGTTCAGTAAGAGATTATATCCTTATTCCTCTGTAATAACTAAAACAGTATTTAATGGAAATTGTGGAATGTTTGACTAACTTTCAGTTTTGATGTCAATTAACTTGAAGTAGTTATGTGAATATATGATGTCCATCTTTTCAAAATATCAGAGAGTATTTCTTTTCATAATTACAGCATATGATTAATCTTTAAAAATAATTACTTGCAATGATTACACAAACAGATTTCATGAGCCATTTTAGAACTTCGTGACACATATTAAAATGTTCTGTTGTAAATGCACATACCTGTTGAAGGAACAGTTGTTTCAACTGTTGTCTCAGGAGTAGTGTCCAAAGTAGTTTCTACAGAAGTTGCAGCTAGAAAAACAACAATGAAGGAGGTATTAGACACCGCTTTCAAACCTTTACCTTGCACTCATGTAAGTGTATTCTATAAGACAAATATTTTAAAAGAAACTTTTAGGGCCATCTGTCTACACAAGTCATTGTGAAGCTTATGTAGTTTCAGTCCATCTCCTTCCTTGGCATTGTAAGGGCAGATTGTTATTGTTAGCCAGTAATTACTTCATAGTTAAAAAAGGAGCAATTCACAGAGTTTGAATATTTTTCATTGCTGATAAGTATATTATAAACAGCATTGTGTGTGCATGCAGTGCTAGTACTGTTTTACTTGGAATACCATGATTAAAGGGGTTAGAGTTTTCCTTTTAATATCCTTTGTTTCAAGCAATTTTGATACCTGGACAAAAATGAATCTTGATTTATGATCACAAGTGTTGAATTTTTACATTCATAATTACGATTTTCATCTCTAAAGCATCAGATTAATTAATATGTGGATAGTATAAGCATTGTAGAGATTAATGAAGTTTGTCTGAATACTTATCAGACTGAGCCCTGCTGTTTTGTCACATATTTCTGTTGCAAATTATCTTTAGAGATTTCATTTGTCCTTGATTAAGGAAATGTGGGTATAACCTTCATCGAAGTAATTATTTTAATCTGATCCTATGCCTGTAAAATATCCTTAAGATTTTTAGTCTTTCTCTGCTGATGTTAAAGAATTACTGAAAAATTCCTGGAAGAGACAAGTTTGGCTCAGTGGAACTTGAGCTGTAGCTGAAACTTCTCAGAATGTTAAATAAGACTTTAAACATCAATATTCAGATTTTACAATTTGTAGGGAATAAATGTTGCCTTTACTAAATCATTATTTGCTTTTCAACTTTTGTCTACTTTCTGTAGGTGATAGTTTACAGAGAATGTATTTATTTTGTACACCCATATGAAAATTTCTTTAAGTCATAGGTTCCAGGAAAGATGTCTTCTTTTGCAAATGTTACTGTCTCAGAAAGATAATAGTTTAATTGTGCTATCATAATTTTTGTAGTTTTAGAAAAACAGATTTGAAAACATTTTATTTCACTATATATGGCAAAGAAATGAGTGTGGAAAAGCTCTAGAAACATGTGAATATTTGGTATGGCTACTGCAGTTTGTAATCTTGAATGCAGTCTTTCTCAGTCAACATTTTGCTGTCCAGTAGACAATATGTGTTTAATTTGTTACTTTTTACTGAGTTTTGTGGCATTCTGGCAAAGTGATGATATCCTTTTTCATGAGAAGGATATTATAGAACAGATGTAAATATGATTTTATATGTGCATTGTATGTTTATGATAGTATTTTTGTGTTGGAATGACAACAGTGATTCACATTGTCCAACATTACTAAAAATACTTGTGACATATTGTGTTCCCAATTGGTTTGAATATTGCTTGCATATTTGTGACATATTATATTCCCACATGGGTTTGAATATTGCTTGCACAGATTGAAAGTAAGATGAAAGTTAATGTTTTGACTCCAATTATTTGAAACACAATAATTAATTAATGGAATTTAATGAAATTCTGTCAGATTTTTGAGAATACTTTTCAGTGACTTTGACCAAATTGTTAAACATCAGTAATGTGTTGCTGGAAATGGTGCATGTTATCAGTATATCTGTAAGTTGTTAATGCAGATCCTAAGTGTCTGGATTTAAAATGGCATATTTTTATGTCATGAAATGAAGATGTAAGTTGATATAAGTAAAAAAATGTGAAGTCTTGTACCTGTAGTAATAGATGTTCTTTCAATAGTTGTTTCTGCAGTGGAGGCAACAGTAGTTTCTGCTGATGTTGTTTCTAAAAATGAAAATGTGAAACTGTGATAATCTCTTCATTTATTGTGTTTCTGCATCAAATGATCAAGTTATGAAAACTCATAAAGTTTTTATTTGTGAGATGCTCTGAAATATTTACAGATTTGACAGGGTATTAGCAATTTGATGTTAAACCTTACTCAATGTGAAGTAAGCCATGGAAGAGGTAAAATTGTACATAGTTTTCTATTTTTAGTGTAAACAATTGGTGCTATAAAATAGTAGAGTCCATAATCTAAAACAATGTTTGTAGCAGTTGTCCAGATATTTCCAGTAGACATTTGAGAAAACCTTACAAAATGTCACCTCTTATTTTGAATTGGTATCATTCAGTTTTTTAGAGTAGGGAAATAGATGATATGAAATGAAATGCTGGGCAAAATGAATTACTTCACTAAAAGATCACAACCTGAACATTCCACAATAACTAGCAGGTTATTTAAAGAGTAATGGGAAGTGTTTGACTTCCAGTCTTCTGATAAATTAAGTTGAATTGGTTGTACACAGAAATTATACCCATGTCCTTCAAAATGAAAGGCAGGATATGCTTTTATAATTCAAGCAACTGATGAATCTTTAAAAGGTATTAGCTGCAAATAGCACAAAACATAAATTTCTTGAGACCTTTTAGATCTCTGTGATGTATAACAAAAATATGCATTGTTAATTCACATACCTGTTGAAAGAACAGTTGTTTCAGCAGTTGTGTCAGGAGTAGAGGCCAGTGTGGTTCCTATAGAAGTTTCAGCTAGGAAAAGAAAACAAAGGAGCTATTAGAGATCACTTAAATTCTTTATTTTGTACTGATATAAAAGTATTCAGTAGGATAAATAATTGAAAAGAAAGATTAAGGGTCATCTATTAATGAAAGTCATTGAGAAGTTTATGTAGCTCAAGTCATCTTTCTTTTCAGCATTATAACTGTAGTTCCTGCCTAATGAGTCCATAATTGAAATATAAAAAACAGATGTGGATAACATGCCTCATTAACAAGAAGTATAGTATAAAGGGTATTTTGTGCAGATGTGGCACTAGTAGGGTTTTGCTTAGGGATACCCTGATTATAGGAGTTTGTGTTTCCCCTTCACTATTCTCTGCTTTGAGTAATAATGAGAACTGAATATGACCAAATTTTGATTAGCCCTCACACATGTTAAATTTCCACATGCAGATTTTGGAGTTTCATCTCTAAGACAGCTGATGCATTATTTTGTAGTTATTATAATTATTGAAGGGTGTCAAATGTTTTTTCATCTACTGTCAGCCAGGATTGAACCCTTTTATCTCCATATGTCTAATGCAGGAAGTCTTCTGCAGTTTCATTTGTCCTTGATGACTGCAATGAGTGTATAAATTTAACCCAACTTATTGTTGGAGTGTTTTCTTGGTTGCTTTGCTACCATGCTTTTTGCTGTTCTGCGAATAGGACTGTGTTTACTTTCATGAAAAGGACATTTATGAAGCAAACGTGTAAAAACAATTCTGCGTGTACATTGTGTTTTTGATGGTAGTATTTTAGAATTGGCATGACAATAGTATCTCATGTTCTCAAACATCACTAATGGAAGCATTTCTGACAATCATCTTTGTTTCCTATTGGTTTTGAACATTGTTTGGACAGATTGAAGTTGACATGATATCCACTGTTTTGAGTCGATTTGTTTCAAAGACAACAATTATATATAAAAATGTAACTAAATTAATTCATAGGTTTAAGATTATTGTTTAGTGCCATGGAAGAGATTGTTAAATGTCACAGGTATTTTGTTGAAATGCAGGTATGTTATCAATATGTTAGTTGTTAATGCATATCTTGAGTGCTTGGCTGTACAATGGAATATTGTGATGTCATAGAGTGAAGATACAAATTGCCATATATGACAATAAAATGCAGTTTTGTACCTGTTGTAGTAGGTGTTGTTTCCAAAGTTGTTTCTTGGGTGGTTGCAATAGTAGTTTCTGCTGATGTTATATCTAAAAATAAAAATGTGGAACTGTGATGATCGATTCAATTATCGTGTTTCTGTATCCAATTATCAAAGTAAGAAAAACTCATAAAGTTATCATATGTGAGAAGTTCGGAACAATTTACCTGTTTGACAAGGAATTGATATTTTGATGTTAAACCTTACTCATTCTCAAATAAGCTAGAGAAGAGCTAAAGGTATTCACAGTTATCCCATTTAAAAGTAAAATATTAGTGGTAAAAAACAGAAGAAACCTAAACCTGGAAAATGTTTGTAGGAATTTTTGAGGCATACCTAGTAGACAATTGTCAAGCCTAACAAAATGAACCTTTTTCGTAAGAATACTCTTTGGTTATATCACTTGCTTAGCATCATACTGTCGGGAAATACATATGGAAAAATTAAATCCTGGGAAAACTGAAGCAGTTCAGTAAGAGATTATATCCTTATTCCTCTGTAATAACTAAAACAGTATTTAATGGAAATTGTGGAATGTTTGACTAACTTTCAGTTTTGATGTCAATTAACTTGAAGTAGTTATGTGAATATATGATGTCCATCTTTTCAAAATATCAGAGAGTATTTCTTTTCATAATTACAGCATATGATTAATCTTTAAAAATAATTACTTGCAATGATTACACAAACAGATTTCATGAGCCATTTTAGAACTTCGTGACACATATTAAAATGTTCTGTTGTAAATGCACATACCTGTTGAAGGAACAGTTGTTTCAACTGTTGTCTCAGGAGTAGTGTCCAAAGTAGTTTCTACAGAAGTTGCAGCTAGAAAAACAACAATGAAGGAGGTATTAGACACCGCTTTCAAACCTTTACCTTGCACTCATGTAAGTGTATTCTATAAGACAAATATTTTAAAAGAAACTTTTAGGGCCATCTGTCTACACAAGTCATTGTGAAGCTTATGTAGTTTCAGTCCATCTCCTTCTTTGGCATTGTAAGGGCAGATTGTTATTGTTAGCCAGTAATTACTTCATAGTTAAAAAAGGAGCAATTCACAGAGTTTGAATATTTTTCATTGCTGATAAGTATATTATAAACAGCATTGTGTGTGCATGCAGTGCTAGTACTGTTTTACTTGGAATACCATGATTAAAGGGGTTAGAGTTTTCCTTTTAATATCCTTTGTTTCAAGCAATTTTGATACCTGGACAAAAATGAATCTTGATTTATGATCACAAGTGCTGAATTTTTACATTCATAATTACGATTTTCATCTCTAAAGAATCAGATTAATTAATATGTGGGTAGTATAAGCATTGTAGAGATTAATAAAGTTTGTCTGAATACTTATCAGACTGAGCCCTGCTGTTTTGTCACACATTTCTGTTGCAAATTATCTTTAGAGATTTCATTTGTCCTTGATTAAGGAAATGTGGGTATAACCTTCATCGAAGTAATTATTTTAATCTGATCCTATGCCTGTAAAATATCCTTAAGATTTTTAGTCTTTCTCTGCTGATGTTAAAAAAGAATTACTGAAAAATTCCTGGAAGAGACAAGTTTGGCTCAGTGGAACTTGAGCTGTAGCTGAAACTTCTCAGAATGTTAAATAAGACTTTAAACATCAATATTCAGATTTTACAATTTGTAGGGAATAAATGTTGCCTTTACTAAATCATTATTTGCTTTTCAACTTTTGTCTACTTTCTGTAGGTGATAGTTTACAGAGAATGTATTTATTTTGTACACCCATATGAAAATTTCTTTAAGTCATAGGTTCCAGGAAAGATGTCTTCTTTTGCAAATGTTACTGTCTCAGAAAGATAATAGTTTAATTGTGCTATCATAATTTTTGTAGTTTTAGAAAAACAGATTTGAAAATATTTTATTTCAGTATATATGGCAAAGAAGTTAGTGTGGAAAAGCTCTAGAAACATGTGAATATTTGGTATGGCTACTGCAGTTTGTAATCTTGAATGCAGTCTTTCTCAGTCTACATTTTGCTGTCCAGTAGACAATATGTGTTTAATTTGTTACTTTTTTCTGAGTTTTGTGGCATTCTGGCAAAGTGATGATATCCTTTTTCATGAGAAGGATATTATAGAACAGATGTAAATATGATTTTATATGTGCATTGTATGTTTATGATAGTATTTTTGTGTTGGAATGACAACGGTGATTCACATTGTCCAACATTACTAAAAATACTTGTGACATATTGTGTTCCCAATTGGTTTGAATATTGCTTGCATATTTGTGACATATTATATTCCCACATGGGTTTGAATATTGCTTGCACAGATTGAAAGTAAGATGAAAGTTAATGTTTTGACTCCAATTATTTGAAACACAATAATTAATTAATGGAATTTAATGAAATTCTGTCAGATTTTTGAGAATACTTTTCAGTGACTTTGACCAAATTGTTAAACATCAGTAATGTGTTGCTGGAAATGGTGCATGTTATCAGTATATCTGTAAGTTGTTAATGCAGATCCTAAGTGTCTGGATTTAAAATGGCATATTTTTATGTCATGAAATGAAGATGTAAGTTGATATAAGTAAAAAAATGTGAAGTCTTGTACCTGTAGTAATAGATGTTCTTTCAATAGTTGTTTCTGCAGTGGAGGCAACAGTAGTTTCTGCTGATGTTGTTTCTAAAAATGAAAATGTGAAACTGTGATAATCTCTTCATTTATTGTGTTTCTGCATCAAATGATCAAGTTATGAAAACTCATAAAGTTTTTATTTGTGAGATGCTCTGAAATATTTACAGATTTGACAGGGTATTAGCAATTTGATGTTAAACCTTACTCAATGTGAAGTAAGCCATGGAAGAGGTAAAATTGTACATAGTTTTCTATTTTTAGTGTAAACAATTGGTGCTATAAAATAGTAGAGTCCATAATCTAAAACAATGTTTGTAGCAGTTGTCCAGATATTTCCAGTAGACATTTGAGAAAACCTTACAAAATGTCACCTCTTATTTTGAATTGGTATCATTCAGTTTTTTAGAGTAGGGAAATAGATGATATGAAATGAAATGCTGGGCAAAATGAATTACTTCACTAAAAGATCACAACCTGAACATTCCACAATAACTAGCAGGTTATTTAAAGAGTAATGGGAAGTGTTTGACTTCCAGTCTTCTGATAAATTAAGTTGAATTGGTTGTACACAGAAATTATACCCATGTCCTTCAAAATGAAAGGCAGGATATGCTTTTATAATTCAAGCAACTGATGAATCTTTAAAAGGTATTAGCTGCAAATAGCACAAAACATAAATTTCTTGAGACCTTTTAGATCTCTGTGATGTATAACAAAAATATGCATTGTTAATTCACATACCTGTTGAAAGTACAGTTGTTTCAGCAGTTGTGTCAGGAGTAGAGGCCAATGTGGTTCCTATAGAAGTTTCAGCTAGGAAAAGAAAACAAAGGAGCTATTAGAGATCACTTAAATTCTTTATTTTGTACTGATATAAAAGTATTCAGTAGGATAAATAATTGAAAAGAAAGATTAAGGGTCATCTATTAATGAAAGTCATTGAGAAGTTTATGTAGCTCAAGGCATCTTTCTTTTCAGCATTATAACTGTAGTTCCTGCCTAATGAGTCCATAATTGAAATATAAAAAACAGATGTAGATAACATGCCTCATTAACAAGAAGTATAGTATAAAGTGTATTTTGTGCAGATGTGGCACTAGTAGGGTTTTGCTTAGGGATACCCTGATTATAGGAGTTTGTGTTTCCCCTTCACTATTCTCTGCTTTGAGTAATAATGAGAACTGAATATGACCAAATTTTGATTAGCCCTCACACATGTTAAATTTCCACATGCAGATTTTGGAGTTTCATCTCTAAGACAGCTGATGCATTATTTTGTAGTTATTATAATTATTGAAGGGTGTCAAATGTTTTTTCATCTACTGTCAGCCAGGATTGAACCCTTTTATCTCCATATGTCTAATGCAGGAAGTCTTCTGCAGTTTCATTTGTCCTTGATGACTGCAATGAGTGTATAAATTTAACCCAACTTATTGTTGGAGTGTTTTCTTGGTTGCTTTGCTACCATGCTTTTTGCTGTTCTGCGAATAGGACTGTGTTTACTTTCATGAAAAGGACATTTATGAAGCAAACATGTAAAAACAATTCTGCGTGTACATTGTGTTTTTGATGGTAGTATTTTAGAATTGGCATGACAATAGTATCTCATGTTCTCAAACATCACTAATGGAAGCATTTCTGACAATCATCTTTGTTTCCTATTGGTTTTGAACATTGTTTGGATAGATTGAAGTTGACATGATATCCACTGTTTTGAGTCGATATGTTTCAAAGACAACAAACCCACAGACATTGCCAACATTCTGGCAGACAGGTTCAGTGCAGACTTCACCCCCCTCTCCCCCCCTAAAGGAGAGATAACTATCCCAGCGGAGTGTAGCCTCCCAGACATCTCAAATGCGCAGGTGAAAGCTGCTCTCTCTAAAGCTAAAAACACAGCATCAATGGGACGGGATGGTGTCCCCGGCTGTGTGCTACATGAGCTAAATGAGGAATTAAACCCGCACATAAGGCAGCTGTTTAATCTCAGCCTTACCTCAGGATACGTGCCCAAGGAGTGGCGTACGGCAACTGTGGTCCCACTCCACAAAGGTGGTGCCTCTACGGACCCTGGTAATTACCGTCCCATAAGCTTAACAAGTCTAGTCTGCACAGCTATGGAGAGGATCATAATGGAGCTCATAAACAAAGATATAGGGGACTTGCAGACATTGGACCCGACCCAGTTTGGCTTCGTCAAGGGAAGATCATGCCTTTTGAACTTGGTCGACTTCTTCGAAACAGTCACCAAGGCCATTGATGAGGGAAAGGCAGTCCATACAGCCTACCTTGACCTTGCAAAGGCTTTCGACACAATACCCCACTCGGGTATTGTAAAAAAACTTACCAGCTTAAATGCAAACCCATATGTCACAAGATGGGTTGCAAACTGGCTTAAGGACAGAACCCACAGGGTTAGAGTTGCTGGCGCTATGTCAGACTCCAAGCCGGTCACAAGTGGTGTCCCACAGGGCTCGGTCATTGGCCCCCTATTGTTCGGCATCTACTTCTCAGAAGTACAGGCCAACATGGGAGGTCTTTGGCTGACAAAGTTTACAGACGACTGCAAACTGGGCGCCATAGCGGAAAGTGCATCGGACACGGATATCCTTCAGAAGGGACTCATGGAAACAGATAGCTGGTGCCAGAGCCATGGCCTGAAGTTAAATGATAAAAAATGTATAGTCATACCCTTCGGGAAAAACAAGGTAACCCCAAGCTACCATATAGGTGGCAATCCACTAAGCACAGAAGAGGTTATCAGGGACCTGGGGACCCAGGTTGACAGTGGCCTTTCTTTTGACACTCACGTTGCTAAAGTGGTTAGAAAGACCTTCTACATTGCCCACCTGATCATGAAGGGATTCACATCCAGATCTAGTGAGGTCATTGTTCCCCTGTACTCTTCACTTATCAGACCAATGATCGAGTAAAATGCCCCATTCGGGATGTATCTCGCCCGACATCTGCAGCAATTGGAGAGACCCCAAAAGTTTCTCACCAAAAGGATAAAGGGACTCCAAAATCTGTCATATGCTGCCAAATTGAAGAAACTCCAGCTCTATTCAGTCGCATACCGTCTGCTCAGAGGTGACATGTGCCTGACATACAAGGCCATGTCCAACCCGGAATTAATGGACATGCTCCACCTCAAAAAATCCAAATCCACCAAAACCACTCGAGCAAGCGACTTAAACCTTAGCACGGATATAAATAGGACGTGCTGGAGGGATAGATTTATCACTCAGAGACTCCCTTTTCTGTGGAATAGAGTCCCGGTCCATGTGAGGCAGAGCACCTCGCTGGCTCTGTTCAAGAGAAATCTTGACCTGTGGATGGGAGATCGTAGGTTTACCCCGGGAATCATCTCTGTGTCACTGCTGGACAGAGGCACAACAAACTAATGGGTACAGTATTTTTTCATATAAGGGGTGGCGTAAGCCACAAAAATTCGGGCTAGGCTTATAAATGCCTTGGGGCAGATAGCCTAGTATAAACCTGTGAACCTATGAACCTATGAACCTATAAAAATGTAACTAAATTAATTCATAGGTTTAAGATTATTGTTTAGTGCCATGGAAGAGATTGTTAAATGTCACAGGTATTTTGTTGAAATGCAGGTATGCTATCAATATGTTAGTTGTTAATGCATATCTTGAGTGCTTGGCTGTACAATGGAATAATGTGATATCATAGAGTGAAGATACAAATTGCCATATATGACAATAAAATGCAGTTTTGTACCTTTTGTAGTAGGTGTTGTTTCCAAAGTTGTTTCTTGGGTGGTTGCAATAGTAGTTTCTGCTGATGTTATATCTAAAAATAAAAATGTGGAAATGTGATGATCGATTCAATTATCGTGTTTCTGTATCCAGTTATCAAAGTAAGAAAAACTCATAAAGTTATCATATGTGAGAAGTTCGGAACAATTTACCTGTTTGACAAGGAATTGATATTTTGATGTTAAACCTTACTCATTCTCAAATAAGCTAGAGAAGAGCTAAAGGTATTCACAGTTATCCCATTTAAAAGTAAAATATTAGTGGTAAAAAACAGAAGAAACCTAAACCTGGAAAATGTTTGTAGGAATTTTTGAGGCATACCTAGTAGACAATTGTCAAGCCTAACAAAATGAACCTTTTTCATAAGAATACTCTTTGGTTATATCAATTGCTTAGCATCATACTGTCGGGAAATACATATGGAAAAATTAAATCCTGGGAAAACTGAAGCAGTTCAGTAAGAGATTATATCCTTATTCCTCTGTAATAACTAAAGCAGTATTTAATGGAAATTGTGGAATGTTTGACTAACTTTCAGTTTTGATGTCAATTAACTTGAAGTAGTTATGTGAATATATGATGTCCATCTTTTCAAAATATCAGAGTATTTCTTTTCATAATTACAGCATATGATTAATCTTTAAAAATAATTACTTGCAATGATTACACAAACAGATTTCATGAGCCATTTTAGAACTTCGTGACACATATTAAAATGTTCTGTTGTAAATGCACATACCTGTTGAAGGAACAGTTGTTTCAACTGTTGTCTTAGGAGTAGTGTCCAAAGTAGTTTCTACAGAAGTTGCAGCTAGAAAAACAACAATGAAAAAGGTATTAGACACCGCTTTCAAACCTTTACCATGCACTCATGTAAGTGTATTCTATAAGACAAGTATTTTAAAGGAAACTTTTAGGGCAATCTGTCTACACAAGTCATTGGGAAGCTTATGTAGTTTCAGTCCATCTCCTTCCTTGGCGTTGTAAGGGCAGATTGTTATTGTTAGCCAGTAATTACTTCATAGTTAAAAAAGGAGCAATTCACAGAGTTTGAATATTTTTCATTGCTGATAAGTATATTATAAACAGCATTGTGTGTGCATGCAGTGCTAGTACTGTTTTACTTGGAATACCATGATTAAAGGGGTTAGACTTTTCCTTTTAATATCCTTTGTTTCAAGCAATTTTGATACCTGGAC